>NW_006263534.1:504043-507946 GCF_000469605.1 Apis dorsata | reverse complement strand
CCCATCGATTATCACCGCCTAATACATAAAAGTGATATTAATAATGGAAAGAATTTTCTTAATAAAGGAACGAGTTTGAATTTCTATTTCCTAATTTAAATTATTTTACTCAACCATAGTTTAGAGTTCCCCTATAATTTTCTCGTATAATATTACCATTCTAGTTTCTATTCTAGTCTCCATTCTCGTTTAATATTTGAGATATTTCCTCGTGCTTTCTGTTAACGACCATTTTTCTGAGTCATCGTTCACTTAGTGAAAAATTACTAAACGAAAAGATAATTGTTAGATAATGAAACTAGTTTATCGGAAACATTCTGAAAACAAAAAAATCAAAAACGACGAAGGAAAATGATTAAAAAATTTATTTAGAGATACAAAAAAAAAAAATAAAATAAAATAAAACGAAATTTTAGAAGTGAATGTTGCATGAGAAATCAACATCTAGTTTAATTCCATGTTGGCCCAGATTCTCGCATTTTATTTAATTTTCATTAAGTAATTTTCCAATTTATAAAGACTTCGCTTGTCTTTGCCCACCTATTTCGTTAAGCTAAACTTAAAACTGAGTTTCCATAATACATAAACCAAAGGAAGTCGCGTTAAAACCGATATCCCATTAACCAAATGAATTTCAAGATCACTCTCCGTATCCATCGATTTTTCTTTTCTTCGATTTAATTCCAATGAATCTGATTGTATAATTCGATGCGATCGCTTTCCCTTCGTGGAAATGAGATTAATGAGTAATCTTGATTGGTGGAAACTGAGTTTCGTTGTTCGAGGGAAATGTTATTAGAAACGGGTCCGAGCGAAAGTTAAGTTTCGAAGTTAGACAGGAATTTAAGTGTTCCATGTATTTTGTAATCGAGGAAAATGATTTATAGATCTACGAGGCCGTAAATTTAACTACATTGGAGTTTAGAAAGAATAAGAAATATAAATGAATATTTTGAATATTGATAATGGCAATAAAGTATAAATTATGCAAAAATAATGAATTAAAAAATGATAGATATATTTAGATATCTTTTTGCTACGAATACGTGAAGAATTTAAATATTCAAGAAAAATTAAAACTTAAATTCGAAAAAATAAAAAATTTAAATATCTAAGAAATGACAATATTTTATACGTATATATATATAACTTAACGAAATGAAAAAGATATATGTAAATCGAAAAAAAGTGGGAAGAAGTTCGAAAGAAGAATAATGGTTCAAAATAAAAAAATGGCGCTTGCAGCTTATTAAAAAAATTTCGTGCTTAAAAAAATATGCAAGAGCAATTTTCAAGGTCTCTGTATCGTATTAACATATATTACAACTTTTATCATTATAATGAATTTTTAAACAGGCTTTAAAAACTTCTTTCTCTCTCTCGACACAGAGAAAGAATTCTAGAATCGAATGTACTTTTATTTTAAATAGAGCCGTTACCTCGAATCGCGATCCAAGCATCGTTTTGCTTATTATGACTGGCCAACTCGGATAATGTTACGATCCGTGGAACACCACCAACGCCGGTTAGATCGACTCCAGAATTGCCTAATCGGATCCAGTCCATCAAACTGTGGCCGGGTGCTAGCGCGGTTTTATTTCGGGGATTGCCTGCAAAACATAAAAGATCAGCTCGTTTTCCTTTGTTTTCTTTATTTTAATTTATCGATACGATCGTGAAAATAGAAGAAGAGGAATGTATTTTTAGAAATTATATTTTCGTTGACACGAATCGTGTCGAGCGTTTTTTGACTGCTGGGAATCCATGGCCGCTATTATTATTATTCAGTATTATTATTATTCAAATTTTTGTATATTTTTTTCATATTTTTATCATGAAATTTATAATTCAAAATTGAACAATGAAAATATGATTATAATTTAATATTGAGCAAAACAAATATAATAAATTGATGATTGTCATTGATTTTTATGGAAATAGAAGGATTATCGAATATTTTAAAAAAAATTTAACATTAAAATGTTCGTATTATTGAAAAATATTTTTCATAATACAATTCGTGACTGGTTTGTTTTCTGACTGTCCACGTGTTTTTTATCTTAATATTCAGATCGAAATTGAATTAGCATATTTAACACATTAAGAATTCCTGACGTAGTTTTCAGTTTTCAGTTATAAGAAATATTAATTATTAACGCGTTTCGAAAATTCTTATTCTAATTCAATTTATTTACAATAGAATGTATATATTCGCAATCGGATATTGAAATTTAGTACTATATATTTTAATTCCCCGATTATCTTCCATTCTATATTTATTCTTAAAAAAGTTTTACAGCGGATAATCAATTCAACTTACACAATCTTCAAACTTAGCGGAAATATGACGACTCTCTGTTAACTTTCTAAAAGCTTTCACTTCAAGAGGAAAACGGTCATATTATCAGAATTGTAAATAATATTTCTACCTGAACATCTATTTGAACATTTTCTTTCGTTTTTCGTTCATCACAGAAATTCCAGAATTTAAATAGAACACTATTTCATATATTTAATTTCGTAATTATTTTCGTTGCAATAACGTGAAATAATAACTCGAATAATAAATTAGTAGAAAATCTACGCTTTTTACACAATTAAAAAAAATTTATTAATTGAAATATTTTTCTGTCCGTTTTGCTGTATTTATTCCATGTGACGTAAATTCAATGTATACAAATGAAAAAAAAACTCGTCTATAGAGATCGATAAAAAGAGAAGAAGAATGAATATGTAATTCAACATGAAGCGCATACAATGTTAATTCACATATAACAATTTTAGTATACGTTCTATCTAGAAATAGAATGCATATCTTATATAATGATCAATTAAAAGTTATCATCATAGATAAATAAATTAATAAACTAAATAAATTTTTTGGAGATATATATTTTATTCGATTTAATGTTAAATAAATATACAAGATTAATTTATAACTAATTTTATAATTAATCATGTTACAATTGAATCATCATGATTATATATCAACTATATTCAAAAAATAAACCTAAAGAAATTATTATAAATTTATATAATAACATTTAATTATTAAGATAATTCTATATTATGAATGAAATTTATCATGAAACGTAGCAAGATTAAATTTGTACAGAACGTCGAATGGAAAATGTATTATATCCTAAATTTAAAATATCCATCAAATAATTCAACGAAGAACAGATATTAGATTTATTGTTTATTCGTCGACAATATTTAAATTCATCGTCTAAATACCCGTGGAGAAATCCTCTGGTTCGAAGGTCAATGAGAATGGAAAACACAATGGACATGTTCGCAGAAACGAGACTCGCGTAAAAGTAATAGTCAATTATCGTTAATTACTGACCGTCCTGAATCTGCAAACCGAGACTCTGCGGAGACCCGTCGCCGTCCATGACGGAAACCAAAGATGCGCCGCAGCATCGTGGCATTTTCTCATCGAAACGTCACAGTCCGCAAATCTTTAACCATCCTCCTGCATAGAAATTGCATTGAGTTGAGAAACAACCAACCCTGAGCAAACAAAGATCTTTCGTGCGAAATGGGAAAGAAAAGAGATTGTTGTCGTGGATTTGTATTTCATCTACGTATGTATTTCGTATATGTTTGATCAATATTCTAAAAATTAAAATTATTTAAAATTATTATTTTAAAATAAGTAAATAGGACATTTTGCATTTGTACCATAAAAGAGAGGGAGAGAGTTATTAAATAAATATTATAATTTTTTAAATTATAGATATTAATCCATGATCTGGAAGACTTTAAATTATTATCATTAAATTAATAATTAATTTTTTTTTCTAGGTATATAAAAGGAATCATAAATAAGGGTTTAGTCGTCCATCGATTAAGATTAAAAAAAAAAAAAGAGATTTAAAAAAATAAAAAAGAAAATAA
>NW_006263534.1:493302-503721 GCF_000469605.1 Apis dorsata | reverse complement strand
TTTAATTTTTTTTTTTTTTTTTTTTTTTAATTCTTTGCATTCGGTATGCATCTCAAATATATAAAATATGATAAATATGATAATAAATAAATATGATAAGGAAAGATTTTTTAATAATTTTTAAGAATAATAGTTGTCAATTTTTATATAGTAGTAAATTTTTTTTTTAATATTTATAATGAAAAAATATGCTATTTTTTGCAAGTTTATTTAAATTTAAGATAATATATTCAGATATATATGCAAATGTAATTATATGTAAATACATTAAACGCGTATCAATAAAAATGTACAAGAAAATGCATTGTGCAAAAAGTGTGATATCAAATGCATTTCCTGGAAAAAAAAAATTATTACAAAAAAAATAATCCAAAATATTAATTATTAAATCTATTTTTCTTTATTAATTTACAAATTAATATTTATAATTTTGTACTATTATATTACTATTATATATTATATACATTATAAAAATAAATAAAAATTGTGATAAAATTGTTATATAATTTTCATATTTAGTGCTTAATGTGCACGATATAAATTTATAAATTGAATTTAAAAAGATAAAAGTACAATAATTTTTAATGTTTTTATATCTTAGATTTTCTTTCTTTTATATTTTATTTAAAAAAAATTGCAATGCATTAACAAGTAATATAAAGAATCTACTATATAATTGATAATATAATAATATAATGTGATAATAAAATAGTAATATCAGATTCTATAATAAATATGCTTTTTTTTTTCATTCCATTGTATAATAATTTTTAATCCATTTCATTAAAAATTAATAATATAAATATTATTATAGATAATAATTTATTTCATAGTAATAATCATTAATTTTAAATAAAAATAAAAATTATATTAAAATTATATTTCTAAATTTCTATATTTCAAATAAAATTGTTATTCACAAATAAAAAGAAATAGATTTAAAACTTTTTAAAATTTTCTCTCTAAAAAAAATAATTATACAAAGAATTTAAAATAACTTTGATCATTTTACTGTAATTTAAAAATGTAGTCTCGAGAAAGAAACCATTTAAAACGTCAAAATATAACCAAAGATTGTGTTCAAGTTTTCATGGAACAACTTATGAAAAAAGAAAATCTTTTCATAGAAACAATTATTATAAAATATAATTTATTCATACTAAATTATAAGCAAATGACTTTACATCGCTTTTTTTGAAAGTACTTCAATTATTTTACACGTGTTTCTCTTAACCAAATAATAAACTCGAGTAAAAGATAAAAATAATTAGCTTTTCGTATATATAATTATAAAAAAACCATTTACAAAGAATCAAAGATAAATATTTTCATTAAAGCATATAAAATAAAAGAATAGATTATTTTATTTTACCAAGCAAAAATAAAATAATAATAGATTGTTTTAAAATGTGATTCATCTGATAAAATTTTTGCAATATAGTTGCGATATAATTATTTAATGGAAAACATTTGTTATAAAATTTTCTATTAATGCAAGAAATAAAAATATTTTCACATAAAATTAAGATCTTATAAAAGCGTAATTATTCATATCCAATATAATGTTCAGATAAATCCAATGTTTCAGATAAAATTTTCCTAAAACAATCTCAATTGTTTTAGAAATATGGTGGCAAAATCGAAAAGCAACGAAAAAAAACAAAAAATGAAGAAAAAACAGTGCATACAATTACAAATTTACATTACAAATTACAAATTTTTAACATATTTAAATGTTTTTTATAATATTTTTTAAATTTAATTTAAAAAATAATTTAATAATTTAATAAGTAATAAAATTTATTATTACTCGATTTTAAAAAATATATTAAAAAATATTTTAAAAAATATTTAATAATATAATATAATCGAAAAAGTCGATAACTTTATATTTTTTTTTTTTTTAATTAAAAAAAGAAAGACAAAAATCAATACCTCTGATGCAGTTTAAAAAACAATTTATTTACGCTTTTGATGAATCAATTTGTCTTTGTTGAAAAAAATTATAAAAAACTTAAAACATTAATAATCAAAATTTCTATTTAATAGTTTCAATATTAAATACATCAGAAATATATATCTTTTGCAAAAATTACTGATCCCACGCAAATCAACAACAGAAAAATGCAAACAAATCATAGTCCATCATGTCAACGGAAATGAGTCGTGAAAAATGGCGGGAATATTATGCGTCAGTATATAGACTCTTTATACTTAAATTCATCCCATAAATAATGTAAATCTTCTAAAATCTGACTATATCTTATAACTGAAAATTTTATTAAAGAAAAATTAAAATCTTTTCAAGACATATTTTAAATCAATTTATTAATAAATTTATAATTTGGATATTTTCGATAATTCGAGTGTAAATATGTAGAAATTCTCATTTTTATTAACATTATTAAAACATAAATTTGTTTTATCATTTAAATATTATAGCAAATATATATTTTATTTTGAAGATTTTATATATTTGCATAATACTCGCTCTAACAATAAAGAATGATCGTAACCAATATTAATTCATGGATTTTGATTAAAAAAGTTATGATACAAAAGGATATTTTCTCTGAATCAAAAAAATTCGAACAAAATATCCAGTCCAATTTTTTAAATCACAAAGGATTTCTAAAAAATATTTTTCATTTCCTATTTCCAATATACGTACCCAAACAATCTCATTATTTATTGGATGACCTAATATCCCTCAGGAAAAGTTCCGGAAATCAGCCGAAACAACCAATAGTGACGTCGATCGATTCTGTTCAGATAAAATTGACAAACAATTCTCACTTTCAACGTGATCCTCAGTGACCAGAATCACCGATGAATAATATCGAGAAAAACACGCGCACAGTCTCTCTATTCAAAAGAATCCAACATTGCAATATCCAATATCTGTGCCAAGGTCCATTCTAAATTCTAAATGGAAATTAAAAAAATTCATCTTTCTCTTCTTTCTATCCCTTATGATTTTTCAACTCGATTTCAATTTCAATCTCAATTTCGGATCTGAAGAGATCGTCTAAGGTGACGTTAATGTTATAAAGTGGATAAAATAATTCAAAGATCAAAATAATTCACAGATGTCGATGGATGCGATACATTAAACTATGTATTGTGTGTTTTAGGGAAACGTGATCACGATAGATGAGAAGCAGGGTAAAACGTTGATCCCGCGCTGGACTAGAAGGTACTGCACCAAACACGCGGACCGATATAGCCCTCAGACAGGTAGATCAATATAGTAGCTACGGCATGCCTAACACGCAGGATCTCTTGTGAACGCGTGATTCTCAGTCCGTGGTGATTGAGGATGAATCTCAATTTCATCTCAAATTGAAGATAACAAGAGCTAACTTGATTTGAAACAAGGAATAAGTAATTAGTTCGAATAAGTAATTAGTTTATTCTAAATTATTAAAAAAAAATTTGAAAGCATTGAATCTGATTGATTGAATTTTTTTTTTTTTGATAGTAGTACTTTTGTGAAATGAAAACTCATTTCAAATGATTCATTTAGATTGCTTTTTTAGAAAATTCTAGAAAGATATGATATTGAAAGCATGGCAAGTATTTTTATTAAAATAGGAATTATATATGTATGTATCTATTGATATTCAGTGTAGTTTAATTTTTATCATTTATGTAGGATGTACAAGAAGAAAATTGAATAGATCTATTGATATGTTTATCAAGTCATATTTTCATTCATACATTCATACATTCATTTCTTATTGATTTATGTAGATCTAATTGAAATGAATAGTTCTTTATTTTTCAAGCATTCTTTGATTTTTTTTTTCTTTTTTGCTTGTATTATATTATCATTAATAAGTATCATTTTATAAAAAAATAAAGACTTATTGCTATATTTTATTGTTTGAGTAAAATTTTTTTTAAATAAATTAATAATTAATGAACCAAGCCTTTATTATATATTCCACAAATATGACGTTATAAATATTTGATTTTCTCTTAAATATATGTATATATATACTTATATATATTATGCAGTATATAATATATTTATGTATAAATTATGTATAAATATATATGTATGTTATTTATATAATATAAATTGATTGTTTCAGTATCAAGAAGAACTTAGAGCAACATTTCTTTATTCTTTATATTTCTTGGAAATAACAGTATATTTAATATTATATATACCTTATATATACCTATTTTCACCTAATCCTGAATTTTCGAATAACTCGGTATCTTTTTTTCTCAGCTATACATAATTCGATCGAATGCTGACTATTCATTCACTTCTGAATTGTTAAACCCTCCCTGAGTATCTGATCGTGTGATATAGTTTTCCTTATAATTTCCTTTAAGAAACTATGAGGTTTAGTATGTATTATGATATTACATATATTAGAATCTAACATTTAAATAATGAATTATATAATATTTAAAGACAGTTTAGTATTGTACAAGTTATTATTAGTTCGCAATTCTTTTCTTCTAACTGTGGATGGTTACATCTGAGAAAGATATATGATAAAAATATAAAGAATTAATTAATTTTTCCTTCTAATTTTCATATAAAAATATAATTAATGATTAATAATTTATAAACATTGTTGAATTTAAAATAATAATTATTGTTTTATTAAAGTAATTTTTAAAAAAATATATATATATAAATATATATAAAATAAATATAATTGTCAGAAACAATGAAAAAATATTTGAGACAAAATAGATATTTGTAATTTAATTAAATTAGATTCTAAATTTTAATTATCTAACATTTAAATGTATTGTTTTTTAAAAATACTTGTAGTGTACAAAACTGACATAAATTCAGTGTTGAGAGATACGTTCGCAAGCACTTTAGATGCTTAATGACATGAAATTTTATTAATTAGAGGTAACTTAATCTTGCTATTTCTATCTTCATGAACAATTTTTCAGTCAAGTGTATAATGATGTTATTATTCACATATAACATGATGAAATTTTAGATATTTTATACAAAAAAAAATTTCTTTATCTTTAATATTATAGAATTAATTATGCAATTTTTATAAATATAAGAGAAAATTATTCTATAAAATATATTTTTATAAAATAACTAATTTCTTTAAATTATATCAATTGAATGAAATATAAATTTTCTAATAGAAAATTCAATGATAATATTATCGTTTCCATCTTCATTATTAAACATTGGAATAAAAAAAATAGATTCATTTAAGAGAATAATCAATTGATATCCGCAAATAAAAAAAATTCCACTTCCATCAAAGAAATTGATTAAAAAATCCAATTTGGGTTGAATATAAAATTGTGTGATAATTTAAAATATAGAATATGAAATAATGGAATATAAAATAAAATAAAAAGACATTTTTTAAGAAATACTTTTCTCATTCATATATTTGATTTTCACTTAATTTTTAATTTTCATACAAACAATTAAGAATATAGAAATAAAAAGAACATTAAATATCATTCAACAAGATTTAAACATCTTTCTGTTTTTACTCTATCATTTACAATTTATATGTTATCAATAATTTTGCAATAAAATAAATGACGATTACAATTCAAAACTTTATGGATTATTTGCTTTTTATCTTTTAAGAAATAAATTATATTCAATTGTAGCATGATTCTTTTATAATCATGTTCATTTAAAATTTCTCTACGTAAGATTCACGCAAAAAATATAATTATATGTAAATTAAAATCATTCTTACGACATCATAATTTTTTTAACTCAAATGCTTGAATCAACTTATTTTAATGAAAAGAATCGATTAATGAAATTTCTGAACTAAAGTTAAGGCTATTTAAACCAATTAAGATTCAATGTAGCCAATTAAATGTAATGCCCGATACGTTTGTCGCCTACATGACGAAGGATTTAAATCCCACATTAAATATTCGATTAAATTCGATTAAAGCATTTAAATACACTAAATTTTATAGAATTGGAAGTTAAACGATGACTATGAAATACAAATAAAAGAATAGATAATGTGTGCTATACTGGGGAAGAGGAATTCGTGATCACTGTTATTTTTTTTTATGATGCAAAAATAATATAATTATTTAAAAAAATATATTATTATCTTAATTACTTAGAAAGAAATTTTTTAAATATACAAAACATTTTTTAAAGATTTTAAATGTTAGAACATTCATTAAAAACATTGAAAATATTAGAGTAATACAAAGCAAAACGCAAAATAATAGAACTTCTATAATACAACATTTGAACAGTAAAGCTTCTATGCTATTATTTTTTGAATGGATCAACTCAAATAGTTGAACCTCTATTCATAAACATTCAAATGGAACTTTCAAACAGTAGGAAATTGAAATAGTAGAACTTTTACGTAATACATATTCAAAGGTTCTACTATTTCTACAAAGAGACTCATAAAATAAAGAAAGAACGAGCAATCGTTTCTCAAATATTATTTTAACAGTAAAACTTCTCATATACAGGACATTCAAAGTAATAGAACAATAGCATATTCAAATGATAAAACTTTTAAATAATTGAAAATTTAAATAGAATTTTTATATAATATATATAATATATATTCAAATAACCAAAAATTCTACTATTCCTGAAAAAATTCGTAAAGCAAAGAATGAACAAAAAAACAGTCGTTCATAATTTCGATTCAGTACCGATTCTCACTATCGGGACAGGACAGGGGACAGAATGGTTATACCGAAATGGCCCTGCCCTACCCTATCCTGATCCGATAATGTAAATCGGGAACGACTTTCGAATGAGAAAAGTCCTTTTTCAGAGATGAAACGTCGATCTTAAATCCCACGATGCTTTCTTCTTCCAAATTCCAATCACAAGTAAGACCAATTCTCACTATCGGGACAGGACAGGGGACAAAATGTACCTGCCAAACGGCCCTGCCCTGCCCTATCCTGACCCAATAATGCGAACCGGGCATGATCCAGCTATCAGATTGTAATCGATTGGTTGGGATGAATGGATGATTTGTTGATCTCCGATCGATGATATTCGATTAACGAAGTTGAAAAGTCGTGAAAACGAGTTTGAAGATAAATCGAAATGATATGAGAAAAAGTACTGTAGAATAACCTTCTATGAAGTATTTTTAAAGTGTTTCTAATCTTTTTGCCACTTTTTCAGGATTGACAAAATTTCTATTTCTCAAAATTATTTTTTTTATATCCAGATTTAAACATATTTTTAACTTTTATTTCCTGATTTAAAAGATGATTTTTTTATTTTTTCAATATAAAAAAATTTTTATTATTATTTAAAATTATGTATCAATTAACAATAAATTATTTGAATAATTAATCTTTAAAATAAAATTTTTAAATTTATTTAAAAAATATCTTTATTGTTAAATATTAATTATTTTCATTTGAAATAAAAATTGCTCAACTTTATATATGTTTTTGTAAAATTTTAATTAGGACAACTCTAAGTTCTGACAACATTACATCAAAAATTAAAAATTTTATTATTTTATAATTGAATTATTATTATTGTATTAATTTTATAAATGAATCTTTAATTTAAATTTAATAAATTAATAATAAAATTAATAAATAAATATATTTTCAATTTATTTAAAGTATTTTATAAAAAAATTAATTTTTATAGAAATTTTATTGCTTTTACATATTTATATTATTTATATATATTTTATTTTTTATATTATGAACTGTATGTAACATTAAAACTGTAGGAATATGATAAAATTTTATTTTAATAATATAAGATGTATGCAAAAGCTTTTAAAAGCCGAGTAATTGCGATAAATGAAATATTCGTGATAAAACATCAAAGTTTACTTAATAGATATGATTTAAATCGTATTTAGCCATAATTAACTATTTCAATTTATTAAATGTGTCATGTTCTAGATACTCTCTCTCATAAACTTGGAAACGATTCAAGTTGCATGAAGTTGAAAGATTCAATTTGCAGAAAAATTGATTTATGCTTTGGAATTAAATTATAAATTTAAAATTACATGATATCAACACGAAAGAGAATAAATGATGCAATAATATTTAATAACATTTTTTTGATGATATAAAAAAAAGCTGATAACATTTGAGTTTTAACTTATGTATTTAATAATATATTAAAATTTAGATTTTGTTTCTCAAGATAGTCAGAGAATATTAGAAATCATTATATATGAGAATATTGTAAAATATTAAAAACCAAATGACATATTTTAATATTTTGCTAATCTTTATAAAACTTAAGGAAAATATTAAGGAAAATTTATGAAAATCTTCTGAATTTTTCAAATTTTATAAAATAGGAGCCAAGGAAAAAAAAACAATATAGAAAAAAAATATTAGACAAATCCTTATAATTTTCTTCTATAAGTACAATATCAAAAAACAAAATATAAAAGAATTTTTATAGATTGGAAAAATTGCAAATAAAATATGCTAATCCATTACCTTAGTTTAATAAAATTAAATATATTCAATTGCTAAATAAAATAATGAATGAATCTTCTATATAGCAAATAAAAGCAAACGGAATTAAAAGCCAAGCCCAAAAACTTATTTTTGAACAATCAATGAATTAGCTCACCAGTAGCCGAGCCTGATGACGATGATCTCGTTTGAGTAACTGCTCTCGCTTCCTGAAATTGCTTTACTCGAGCAATTCCACTAGGTAACAGTACATCATTCTTCGCCAAAGAACTAACAGACGAAGACTTCACCTCCACCTTCTTCATCTTCTCTTGAATGTCTTTAGCATCATTGTTCACTTCTAACTCATTTACCTTTTCTTGTTGATCTTGAGCCGGACATTTCTTCATTCTGACTTCTTTTGTTTTAATTCACAGAAAAGCAAATTTATAATTTGTATTTTATCAACATGAAATATTTTATAGTAGCGCATCGAATCTGAGAAAAACAAGAAAAACTGTTATACTTGTTGTGTATTCTCACTTTTGAATTATTGCTGTAAATGAGAATCAAAATTCCTTTTATTAAAATTCGTTCTATTAGTTTTAACTGAAATTTATGTTTTTGTTAGTTATTGATAAAATATTTGCCTTAATAATTTTTTTCTTTCAATTATTTCATATCCACAAAAATAATTGCAAAAAAATGTAAATAACAATAGCAATTAAAAATATGTAAGATTAAAATATATATATATATTAATAATAATAATTAATTACACATAGTAGAATATTAATAAAATATAATAAATAATAAAATATTAAAATAAATGATAATAAAAGTCATTATTATGATTAGTGGTAATGATCAAATATAATCAATCAAATGATCAAAAATAATCTTGATTAAACATGATATCGTTCAAATAAAATTGTCTTTTAATGGTGATACTTAAACTGCCGGAAGTCTCTGCTCGTATACGCGGTTGCTGAACAAATAGTTTTAAAACGTTTTTAAATTTATCGCAAAGCACATGTAATTTCTATCATAATCAAAAATATGAGAAAGTGAAACTCAGAATGAAAGTCGAAATATTCATATTATTTTTTTCTCAATTTTTTAATATAATGAAAATTTAAATTCCTTAAATAATTTGTAAATTATATAAATATAAAAAAATATTATATTTCTTTGAAAATAAGTATTCATAAAATGCTGTAATAATTTTTTGTATTATTTATAAATAAAAATGAAAGAATAAATAAAGAATACAAAATAGAATACAAAAAAATATAAAATAAATTATTTTTAAAAAAATTTTAAAATTTTAAAATTTCTTCGCTATATCTATTTTTCAACACATATCACAAATTATTTTAATAAATGATAAAGTTTAAAAAGAATTTTATCTATTTATATCTCGATGCAGCGAATTTCAAAATTTAAATAATTATATTTAAAATTGGCAATTGAATATTTTAAAAAGTTATAAGAAATTAAAAAATTAATTTCACAATAAAAAAATTATTTAAATAATAAATTTTATATAAACAAAAAGTATATTGCAAAAAATAAATAAATAATAGAAATATAAAAATGAACAAAACAATCCAACGTTGGAATTGGTTTAATAAACTGATATCTGAAATACATTACGCGCTATTGAATAAACCTGTTAACAAAGGAAAAAAGATATAGAATGTTATAATTAATAATAACAAAACTCGATATAATGTATAAAAAATAAAAATAGTAAAAAGAATAAGACCTACTAATTTATAGTAATATTTGATAATAACATTCTATAATATTATAAGTTAAATATTATAAAGTTATTACTCAAATGATGTAATAATTTTAAAATGCAAATAAATTAAATAATTTTGAATCAATAAAATAACTAAAAACATATATTTAAATAATAATATATTGTAATTTACGATAAAGATTGTAAAAAAATTTAATTTTTTTTTAATTAATATAACATTTTAGATTAAAAGAATTATAATATTT
>NW_006263534.1:475443-493102 GCF_000469605.1 Apis dorsata | reverse complement strand
ATATATATATATATATACATAAAGAAACATATCACAATGAAAAAGAAATATGTAGGAATGTTGATTTATTTTACCACGATTTTCTATTAATACTGATATTTTCTAATCATAGAAATTAATAACAAAGAATGACATGTATGAAATCAAATGTATTCAATCAAAACTGAAAAAAAATATTCATTCCTATATTATGAAAATATATAATTATATATTAATAAAATTATAACCAAAATTAATCATGAATGAAATGAGACGTAGAAACAGAATAGCTAATTCGAGGCGACACCCAAATCGTTTTTCAATCTCGAAATAATCTTAAAAATATTTTAATGGATCATTCGACGTACTTCAAAAATCTTGTTACACGATCAAAAAGAACAACTTAGAAATTGAGACATGTGGATAATCAACACGGACGTTTTCGTGAGACAATACCGCGGCGCGAAGCCGCACGCTCATGAGCTAACCTCAAAAAGACGATCGGCGATCGTGAACCGCATGTCAGAATAGAAGACGTAGAAGCCAGTCTTCACTACACTATAACGCTACGTTATTAACTCAGCACGAGACGCGGCTAATAATAAAATCACCAAGAATAATAAGCGTTCTTTGTCGAATGATAAGGAAGCAAGTGGCCACAAAGTGACATTCACCCTAACGTACACATACACTCGCGCGCGCGCGCACATTGACGCCATGTTCTCACTCTTCTTCTACATTCGTGATGGATGAGCGATTGAGGTGCCATCTGAAGATCAAGGCGACAATCAGACAAATCAACGTTTAGAATTTTTCATGTCAAACGCGTGTTAAAGATTTTAGCAAAAGTAAAAAATAAAATGAAAATAAAAATAAAGAACAAAAAATATTGTTAAGTTTGAAGAAATTTTTATTAGCTGAATTACAATTTATTATATAGTAAATAATATATAGTAATCTAGTACAATATATAGATAGTATATAACAAATCAAATTTAAAACATTATTTTGTATCAAATATATATTGATTTTTTTTATGTAGCTATTTTAACATATTTTTTTAAAATTTTGTTGTAATTAATAGAATTAAAGATATTATTTAAAAAAAAAATGTGAATATTTGCAAATCAAATATATATATACGAAATTTATCATTCGTATTAAAAAAATATATAAAGATAAAATACTAAACTTTAAACTTATCATGTAAAGCTTTATGTTCTAAACTTTTTCTAAACTGATAGATAAAAGATATTAAAACAATAAATAATGATAAATTAAAGTTTTATTAAATAAAATTTATACGTTGAACTTTAATGAAACATTGATAATCATAGATTTAAATTTAATTTCATTATCATAAAAATATTATTTTGAAAAAATAATATAACAATAGCAATATTCTTTATTTTCAAGAACAAAGCATTTATAATATAATATAAATGCTTATAAATATAATATAAAATAATATAAATGCTTATAATATAATATAAGGATACATAAAATAAATTAAATTTATCAAAATATTTGTTTTGTATATTTATCAAAATATTTAATAAGATTTATCTAATCTGATAAATTTATCAGAATTATTGTTATCATAAAGATTTCCTTCCCGCTACCTGGCAGCCATCTTACAGCCTATCCCTATTAAACATCTTTCCGGCATAAAAGGTTATAAGTCCCAGGCCGGCAAGTAACTATAGCGATTGCGCGAATCTTATATAGTTGGAACCGGTGAAGGTGTAAGCGTTGTCAGTCGACTACGTGTGTCGGAAAAAGCAACATCGTATTAAGCGCAACATTGTGCTTTCGACAAATTGTGACTTAAATCGGTTTTTTTTTAGTGAAGTATCATATGATATCGAATTATTTATTAATCCAGCTTGTTCTTCTAGCTGATTCATGAAAATATAATTTGTAAGTATATTATTTGTTATGCTTTCCATTTATTCAAATATTAACCAGTGTTCTATACATAATATTATAACTTATTATATACTATTAATGTCTGAAAAATTCTGAATTGTTTCATATATATATTTAAAATTTGTTTTTCAATCATAAATTTATCGTTGAAACGTCTAGACATTCAATCACCGTTATGTGAATAACTTCGTGACTCTAGTCGATTGACCGTGCCCATTAAATGAATTCGTTTAATAAATCATCGCGATTAACAATATATCTAATTTTTCGAATGTTATTTATTAATGAATCAAAACCTTTTTTTTGCAAACGCGCGAATGACTTCAAAACTAAGAACTTTCAACCGGTAAAAAACATTCAATCGTGATCAATCGCCTGAAATGCGGAGCGAGTTAATTTCCGGCTCGACGAACACTGTCAAACTCTTATGGTTTGGTAACTGGTAGCCTTGATGCGTAACATCTCAATTACATCATTATTAGTCTGACAGCGTGCTAAAATTGTTACGCTGTCGGTATTCATATACTTCAAAAGAATTTATTTAAATGTGACTGTGACTCGTGTGTACATTAATGTTCGTCTGTCCAGACGCTCGTAGTACGCCCGATTAATCGATAAACCGACCGGCGTTTCCCATAAAAACCTACCCGGCAAATTGACACAGTGAGATAATTTGTTACACAAGGTCAGTTCATTAATCGACATTAACAAAGTGATACATAAACATAGAAAAAGATAACAACTCAAATGATTCAATCGATTAATATGGATTCTATAGTATGTAATTGCAAGATGTTCTTTATTATAATGCAAGTTGCTCTTCAGTTCCGTGAAATTTAATAATTCTATTAAAATTAATTAATTATATTATAGAATATAATTATAGAATATAATTATAGAATATAATTGATTCATATGGAATTATAATTGATTCAGAATCATTAATTCATTAATTCAATTACTGTTACGAATAATATTAACAAAATAACTAATCTTTTTCAATAACCATTAAACATTATAATTAAAAAGAAAACGTTTATAAACGTATAATTTATAATAAGTCTCTTGATTTTTTATTAATATAAAATCCATAAAATTCATTCGTAAAAATTTCTTTGTTTTTTTTCTTCAAAAAATTAATAATAGCATCTCTTTGAGTTCTTCGAAAATTTTATATCTAAAGTTTTATACTTTACATTTTTGGTGCGTTAAGTGCAAGTATTATGAACAAATTTTGTATTACTTAGAAATAATCATGTTGTATCTTGAAACATGAGCATACTGTCGAGCGATAAAAAATATACTTACGTTGATTATTATATCAATTTACACAGTAACTATTATTGTTAATTATAATACGAAATACATAAATATAAATTATGATTTATGTCTTATTTCTATTTTCAATTTTTTCTCTTTGTTTATAAAATTCATTACATAGAAGAACAAAAAAACAAATGTAAATTAATTTTCAAAATTGATTAAAAGAAAAAAATAACAGAATTTGTTATTTTTAAAAATAATTTAAAAATGATTTTCTAATATAAATTTATTATATATTATAAAATATTATATTATATATTATTTTTAATATATTTTTCTATTCCTCTCTAGGTATAAATATATTAATGATTAATTTAAAAATATATGTATCTTTAAACATATATCATCATAAAAAAATTATAATGTTACAATATATATGATTATGTATAATAATTAATTTTTTGTTTTATATATATTAATTTCATATCTTTCTTTATTTTTTTTTAATTTTTTTTTTTTGTTAGTTCAATATTCAATTTAAATTATATTTATTAGAATATAATAATTCAGATAATATTTAATTTTTTGTAGATAAATGTCAACTAAACACAAAAATCAAAATAAAATGAAAACTCAAAGACAAGTATTGAACGCAATTCATCGGCTAATTGAATTCATAGCCAGAATGATATACATGTTTATTGCATTTTTAAAAGGTCCTGCAGAATCTCAACCACCTATAAAGGATTTAATACTTTTACACAGTGCAACTACTTTAGCTTTTAAAATTCGAAATAGACAGGTAATGATTTGAATTTGATTTTATCTTCTAATAATTAAATTTACAAAAATTAAATCTGATAACTATTATTATAGATCTTGTCTATTATTATAAATAATAAAATAAATTATAGATATTTCTAAAATAATATATTGAAATTAAAACTAATTACAATTTATATTTATTATTATTTATTATTTATATGTATTAATAAATATTTATGCATTAAAATTTATATTTGCAGTTAATGTCAGAAGAAATAGTACAATCTTACATAGATAGGATAAAAGAAATTCAACCAGTGTTAAATTGTATGGTGGAAGATCGCTTTGAGGATGCTCTCAAAGAAGCAAAAATATGTGATGAACTTTTGAAATCTCAGAATGCTCCATCTCCTCAAGTATTAGCTGAAAAGAAACCTTTCTTTGGTGTGCCTTTTACTACAAAAGTAATTTTTATTTATTATATTTTATATTTTTAAGATATATTTTTATATTTTATAAAATATAACAAATATATCTTATAATAACATCTTATAAATATTAATATATATAACTTAAATTTTTTCTATTTTTTAGGATTGCATTGGAGTTGCTAACATGAAACAAACAGCTGGTTTAACTGTTCGTAAGAATATTGTTTCCAAATATGATGCAGAAGTGATCAGATTAATGAGAGATGCTGGAGCTATCCCTCTAGCAACTACAAATGTGTCAGAATTAGCCATGTGGTGGGAAACTTCCAATTGTTTATATGGAACTACAAAAAACCCTTATAATACTAGACATATTGTTGGTGGATCCTCTGGTGGTGAAGGTTGTATACAAGCAGCAGCTGGTTCACCATTAGGAATAGGATCAGATATTGGTGGATCTATTCGTATACCGAGCTATTTCAATGGAATTTTCGGACATAAACCTTCTACAGGAATAGTTTCAAATGATGGTCAATATCCGAGTGCACAAAGCGAAGATCAAAAACGGTTACTCGCAATTGGCCCTATGTGCAGATATGCACAAGATTTATCGCCTATTTTAAAAATTCTGGCAGATAAAAATGCGGATATATTACGTTTAAATGAAAAAGTAGATATCTCGAAACTCAAGGTATAAATCGTTTGCTTAAATTGTTATGAATAATTGTATGTAATATATAAGTCTTTATTTTAATTTATTTTAATTTAGTTCTATTATATGGAAGACGACGGTGGTCAACTCTTAACATCTCCAGTTGAACTAGAAATAAAAGAAGCAATGAGGAAAGTGATTCGATATCTAGAAAAAGCTTATAAAGTCAAAGTGACTAAACTCAATATTAGAAAATTAAAAAAGAGTACTGCATTATGGATGGCAAATATGAGTTGTAAAGATGAGAAAGATTTCACGTATGAATTATCAAATAGAAATGGTCATATAAACTTATGGTGGGAATTTTTGAAATGGACAATATTCATGAGTAATCATACATTAATAGCTCTTCTTACTGCTACGTTTGAAAGATTTGCGGTGAAGCATGGAAGCGACCAACACACTAAACTGATACAAGAAAGTAGGGAACTTTATCGAGAATTTCAGGTATAATCTCAAAAATAATTATTTATATTTATAAATTATAAAAATGATGTCTAACAAACTGTTGATGCAATATTATATACATTGATAAGTACTTGTAATATAACTCATCAGGATTGGAATTGGCTCCTACCTTCTTCGTCTTCTTTTCTTACTATTGCATTGCGGAACAATACTCTTTATTAAAATGGACATAATATCTTTCTCGAGTCGTATCGTGCAAACTGGTCAGAATACTAGTCTATATTTTACGGTATCACGAGTTATTTCTAATAAGTAGTAAAAAAAATATTGCTCTGCATGTAGAATGAAATTTTTTTCCATTCGAATAGCAAAGAGCTCTATTATTTTTTTAAATCTCTTTTGACCTTGTAGTTGCGCTAACGAGGCAAGAAAACGTGATTGAAATTGCAGCATGCACCCATAAATATTCAAATTTTTTTCCTTTTTCTTAAATATTATATATTCTAATCTAATATTTTTTTAATAGGATATTTTAGGTGAAGACGGTGTATTTCTATTTCCAACACATCCAACTGCAGCGCCATTACATCATGAACCGCTGGTAAAAGCATTCAACTTTTCATACACTGCTATTATTAATGTATTGGGCTTGCCTGCTACTGCTTGCCCCTTAGGTTTAAATAAACAAGGACTTCCTATCGGTATACAGGTATGATGTTTCACAATATTAATAAACTAGAAATTTATTTATTAATTTATTCATTATATTTATTAAAATAAGAATTTTAATATAAATTATATTCATTATAGATTGTTGGTGGCCTACATCAAGATCGTTTAACTATAGCTGTTGCTGAAGAATTAGAACGAGGTTTTGGAGGCTGGGTACCTCCGGTTATCGTAGCTTGATATATTTATTCTTTGGACAATAATTTAATGCGTAATACGGTACATAAATTTTTTTTTACCATACTCTGCCATTATTATTTTTCGAAAACTAATTTATATCTAATTAATTCATACCAGGAAGAAAAGTACAAACTCATATTCAAAAAAATAGATATTGACGTTTTAAATATTTTAGAAAGAATTGAAAAGGAACTGATTATACGTATATACGTAATATGATAAATATAAAAATTTTCGTATCGATTCATAATCGATTATGAACTAAATTTTGTTAAATGCGTGAATTATACGTATATATACATATATATATATATTAGATATATATATTGAGATATGCGTATATTTGTATTTATAAATTGATGTTAAAAAATTCATTTTTCTAACAAAAATCATGTTGAAAGAAGTAATAATATTTGTACATAAGTAAACTACTACACTGTATTTAATTACCGTTTTTATATACCTCATTATAGATCTCTACATAGGATTTTCTATTTTCATACGAATTGAGAGAGAGAGAGAGAGAGAGAGAGAGAGAGAGAGAGAGAGAGAGAGCGAATGAATGAATGATAGAAAAAGAAAAACGAATTATGTACATGGTAGTAGGGTGCTTTCGGTAATGTGATAAAAGTATTAAAAATTTTATGTTTATAATGTGTATTAATGTTAATGTCGTATACATATATATTTTATACTAAACAAATAAATTTTTATTCTATTATTCTATCATAATTTTTCTTTTACCAATGACTGATTATATATATAAAAAAAAAAATAATATACAATTTTATAATATAATAATTTTTTATAATAAATTAAAATTTTCCATTTTATAATTTATTGATTTATAATGATAATTGTAAATTTGAATTTTTATTATAATAATATTGTTCTTATTATAAAATAAAACTAAGGAAAATAATCGGAATATTAAAATATTATTTTATTTAAAAATACATTATTAAGAGAACTAAAAAAATATCTATGACGCAATTTCTATCACACTTAAAATTCTAAGTACATAATACGCTTTTTTGAGTATGTAATACGAAATGAGAGATCTTTGATTTTATGATAAAACTTTTCTTTTTTGTTATTAATAAATAATAATTTAATACATATTTACAATTCTAACAATCGTTGTACAAATACTTTTAAAAAATATGTAATATTTATATGAATTTCATATGTGCAACAATATTTTTTGCTTATGTGAGTTTCATGGATAATGACAAAAGTCAATTGAAAAATTATACAGATAAATATATCATAAATTTAAATTCGCAATGTAAATACTTGTTATAAATTATTTAAAACTATATGTAAATATGTCTATTAGATAAATAGAAAGAGGAACATAAATTTCTAGCAATGTTCATTTTACTTTTGTTATAAATATGTAGCATGTATGTATTTTTTTTAACACTTTAACAAAATAATAACATATTATAATAATAATAATAATAATAATAATAATAATAATAATAATAATAATAATAATTAAAAGTTTTTATAAAAAAAATTTATATCTTATAATAAAAATTAATAAATAAAAAATCAGAATTTAGTAACTTAATTTTTCAATTTTCTAATATCCAAATAATATATTGGTTCCAATTATTGCAAGATCTTATATTTATAAAAAGAGATAAAAGCCTCATTAATGTTCATATACTTATTAAAATGACATATATCACAATATATTTCTTAAAACTTACAGAATGCAAGTACTAAATTTTACCGATCTAATTCTAGATCTAATTCTAGATCTAAGCCTAGCACGACAACATTTGATTTAATTATAAGATCAAAATGCCAAGACTTTTTACGTAATATTTCATTAATTTGTTTTAGCCTAAAAATCGAGAAAACTAATATTACGTTATGAGATTTGTTTCTTCTGAAAGAGTTTCGATTTTACCTGAATCAATTAATGCATTCTCCGATCTGTTATCCAATGAATTATCCTTACTATCATCACTGTCGGGTCTATTTGAGATTTCGTATTCATTTAAATTTTTTTCAGATTGAGATTTTAATAAATTATCCTTTGCATCTTTATACTGTTCTGTTTTATCATCAAAATAATTTATATTATCATTGCTTAACAGTTTATCTTTATTCTTAAAATAAGAATTCTCATCTTCCTTTATTATTTTATTATTTTCTTTTCTTTCCGCATATCCATTAGTGCGATTAATTAGATTCAGTTCTACGTTTGTTCCTTCGGTTTTCTTTGAAGTCTGATTTTTTGTAGAATTACTGAAGGGATTGAAAAATCGCCTTCCATTTTCTCTATTCATACCATTGTTCGATTTTATAGAGTCTGCTTCATTTCTTTTGTGACTTTCTATGTTTCCGGACTCGAATGTTTTATCGCAAAATTGCTCTACATTTTCAGCCTGTTCTTTTTCTTTCTTTATCGCAGCCAGTTCAGCTTCTTTCATTGCCGAATGAATAACTGGTTCAGCCCATAATCCTGGATTAAATGCAGGTCCTGTGCCACCTAGTTCTGCTGGTAAAATATCAGTGGGCAGGTGTTCATGTAGTGTGCTCAAATTGTTTCCATGTAAATAGATCTGAAAATATTAAATAGATATACGTTAATAACATCATAAATTTCATAAAAAAAAAATTAATTTTATTCTAAAGAATTATTTTTGGGAGATAATATACTGAAATTCTTTGGAATTAAAAAAAAAATACTTCTTAAACGAACTTCTTAAAAAATATTTGTTTTATGTAAATATCCGATTTCAGATAATTTAGAATTGTTATTATCTTCTGGTCAATATTTAATTTCCGATATCTAAAAGCTCAATGTAATAATACTATAATTTCTATTCAAGTGATTATATATACAATTATAAATATCGCAATGAGAAATTATATATTTATAAAATATTGTATATTGTTACTATGTTTTATATTATTGTATATATATATATATATATAATTTATATAAATATATTTATAAATATAATTTATAAAATATTTTAATTGACGTAATTCAATTAAATTATTTCGACGATAATCATATATTTTAATCATTTTTGATATGTTAATGATTATATTACAAATCAAAATTATTATATTATTATTAAAGATTTTTTTAATCAATTTTTAATTATTTTTTATCATAACAAATCATAATAAATCACTATAATTAAATTATTTTTAAATATTTTAATTCTTAGCAATTTCTTTTACCTTATTTCGAGTTTTTTCGTCTAAAAAAGGTTTTACAAGAGCCAATGTAGCTTGAACGTAAAGTGGCGCTGATAAGAAATGTATAGCTTTGAATCTAGCCGGAAATCGTCCCCGAAGAGCAGCTATTAGGTTTCGCAATGCCGCTGCACCTAAGGCACCGCCCTGTCGTAAAGAGAATCCGCTCCAATCTACTACTGCCACGAAACCAGATTGCTAGAAAAGCAATGAAACATTCAAAATTATAGATTAAAAATATTTAATGTTTAAATAATTTCATTTTGCATTTCTTCAAATGTAATATAAATTTATAAAATTAATCATACATTGTACCTGATTTCTTGGATCTTGTATAAGTATTTCTAGAACTAAAAAAATAGCTCGTTGAACTGATAATGCCGGTACTGCGATCGGATCCCATTGTGAAGCTAAAATAACAAGTACGCATCTTCCTTTTCTAAAAATTAATTTAAAAATGTATAAGTACAGAAGTAAAAAAAATTAATAAAGGAATAGATTATTATTCTTAAAAATGATTCAAGAACACTAATTTCTTATAAATGTTAAATTTGTAAAATAGAACAAAATAAATTTTAAATTGATACCTATCGCGTGCAGGAAGTACACCTGGTATTCCTGCCCGAAGTGCGCGTTGTAAGGCTGGATCTCTAGCCGTGAGATTACCGAAGATATCCTGTCGATGTGCTACTTGCGCTTGATAAGCAGCTATCAGGGCAGCAGCTTGTTCTGTGCGATATTTCCGGGCCAACAGGAAACGCGTAATATATTCATCCGTGCAATGCTTCAAGTCTAAGAGCAAAGAGACGGGTCATTGTAATGCTTCACGTGAAAAATAAAGTGGCAGGAAGCCGCTCGATCCGGAAATTCAAGAATCGATGTGAAACGAATCTAGCCGAAGCTTAATTTATTTGTACGAAACGGAATCATTGATTTATTATTGTTAACGGAACAAGTTGAATGAAATGCTTAAAACAATAATAATTATAATGAATTTAATTATATAAAAAATTTTTTGATATATGAATTTCTAAAAGAATTATAAACATTCAATATATATGTATATATTTTTTCTATATAATAAATATATAAAATATATAAATATATATAAATATATAAATAATAATTTATGTTATTTCATAAAAGTATATTGTAAATATATATATATATATATATACTTTTATGAAATAACATAAATTATTCTTGATATATTAATATCGCATTTTCAATTTATTAATTTTTATCAAAAATTTTAATAAGGAATTACGAATAATGATGAAAATTTCAACTGTTACGAATTCTTACCTACATCCGGCATTTCACGTAATATTGCTCGAACAGTCTTAATGGCCAGTTTCTTGTCACGTTTGTCAAATCTAGCTTCCTCTTCATAAATACTCCGTGCAAGAGCCGAACTCATATGACCTCTTGTAGTATCCCACATGTATTCACAATACTCAGACATTTTACAAATCTTTTTTCTTCTGCTTCACCACAAATCTAAAGTAATTAATTATAATTAAATTGAAAAAAAAATTATTGTATTTCATTGATTATAGATAAAATTTAAATCTTATCGATATATGAATATTTGCAATATATTTCATAAATCAAAAAATATATTTCAAGATATAAAAATAAATATAAAATATAATATATATCGATAATAGTAATAGATAATGATATATGAAGTATTCTGCAAATCAAGAAAATAAAACAGACACTCCCTCAAAATAAATGAAATATTTTATAAACGAAATTTATTTCTATAATACATATAATATTTATTTCTATAATCTTTAATAAAAAATAATCAGTTAATATTAATAATATCAGATATTCAATATTTTATTTTTTCCTTAAATTTTCTTCATATTATCATTCTTTGTACAATGAATTGAATTGAATTAAAAAAATGAATTATGAGTAATTAATTAGTAAGATATCAAACAAGAATTTGCTACAATAAGAATGACTCATTTCTAGGAGAAGCATCATTGAGAGACAATATATCTCGCACATTAACTGAGATTAGTTTGCATAACTATTTATCAGGACTTTTACTTTAATCTTATATTTATATTTCATAAAATATATATAATCTTATATTATATTTTGTGAAATCGTTTATGAACGATTAATCATTTCAGATTTACAATTTATAATAAGAATCTGTCATTATGAATCTATTTTTACAAAATATAATTCATTTTTTTAACAAATAATCACATTCAATATAATATTTTAGATAAACTTTAAAACATACATGTCAACAAATATCTTTATTATAGATAGAAAAAGATATTGAATATGTTAAATTTTTTTTTATCATTTTATCGAAATAAAAAAATACAAATTTTTTATAACTCGTTATAATCTATTGGAAACAAAATTGTTTTAATTACACTGCACTTATTAATTATTGAGCAAATTGTAATTAAATAGTATAATAAGAATTCATTAATAGTAAAACCGAAGAAATTCAAAGGAACTCATACAGACATCGTTAAGGTTATCGTTATAGATTGCATTGAACATAGTATTGTTTTTGGCATAATGTACTTGATACTATATATTCATGTACACCATTTTGTCATATGACATTTTTCTGGAAGCCATATGTTAAATTCGTATAAACTATATTATTAAAAGAATTATAATATTATAGAACAAATATATTTAGCCATAATAAAAATCGTGATTCGATAAACAAAAATGTTATAAATCATAAACTATATTTTTCTTCTAAGAACTTACATACGTAAAATATTTTCAAAAATTTTTGAAAACACTGCAATAAAAATCACACTCCTTTTATGTTGTTTTACAACTGTTGTCTTATCACTATTAAAATTATTCACTGTTACACAAAATTTCAATTGTGATTTCCGCAAAGAAAAAAATTATATTTTGTTATGAATTATTTTAAAAATACTTCAAGATTAATTTATCATGATATCAAAAATATATATTTAATTTAAATTTGTAAATAAAAGAGACAAAAAACCTGTACATCGGAACCTCGTTGCTCGAACGGTCACGAGCGAACGGTGCGCAATGAAGTCGCCTGTTGCGATTCGCTCGAAAGTGTTAGAGCATTGAGAAACAAAGGTGTGAGTGAGACTCTCAAGGAGAGAAGTTTGCAGGATTGGAGAAAGAAGGAAAAGAATTGCCTGCGGTATAACGATGGATTTAAGACGCATCAGATCGGTTCAAATGCGTGACTTAAGTTAAAGAATAGAAGAAACTTAAATATAGAAACTAAAGATCCAATAATTTAATTTTTTATTATCTTTAATAAATCAAATATTATATTTCGACAAAATATTTTAGGATATTCAACATTTTTAAAATTTTTATATTTTTTATATTCATTATATATTTTTATATTCATTTTATATTTTTTATATTCATTTATAATTATGTTTTTTTTCTAACAATATAAATTTTAAATGTTCAATTTAAGTGAAATTTATATAGAATATAATTAATAAAAAGAAATCATAAAAAAATAATAGTATCCATTACAATTTCGTTGAAATAAAATAAAAAAAATAAAGGTATGAGAAGTTAAAGAGAAACAAAAATAAGTTGGTACAATCAAATATAAAAAAGACTGATATAGTCAAAAAAAAAAAAATAACCTGTGCTAAAATTGAGTAGGAGAAAAAAAAAGAGTGAAAAGCTAGAGAGGGATGAACAGAAATAGAAAAGAAAAAAGTAAGACGCGGGGGAGAGACCAAATATTAACAAGGAAGGAAAAGGACGATCGCGAAAGTTGCAGTAAAAAAGATAGAGAGAAAGACGGACGAAGCCGGTTACCAGTACGGCTGACTCACTGATCGTTCTTGTTGCGCTATCAAGTAAAACCGTTCTCCAAAAAATGTGGACAAATAAAATATGTAGAAAACACAAATGGAAAAATAAAAATAAATAATTCTATATTTTTTAATAAAAAATCTAATGATGCATCTTTATATAAATATAGAAGTTCTAATATACTTTTATAATTATAAAGTTTCTTTATTATCAATAATAAAATTTAATTTTTAATTATTATTTTGTATGTAGAATACAATAATTGAAAAATAATTTTAATAATTCAAACTTATTTATCAGCAGACAATATTACAAATTTTAAAGATAAATTTATTTTCTTATTACACATCTGTTTTTAAGATTGGTTATTGACTTGAAAAATATTAATTGAATAAATGTCTTGCCTTTAGTTTTTATCGATCTAGTCAAATATATTTCAGAAATTTATTCTTGATGCATGCAATTATTACAAAAAAAAAATAAATCTTGTAAAAAAAATAAGTATCTTACTTTAAAAATAAAAAAACAATTTCATATTAATATTGCAAAATTACTAGTCACAGTTCACACCTGGAATAATTTATAGCATCATGTACTTATGTAAAATATCTTCTGTTGTAAACATTTGTCCAATCATTTTGCTCTTTATAAATATTTTGCTATAAGATAGATATTATGAAATCATTATTTATTACGATATAATAACAATATAAAGCAACAATTTTTATAATCTCATAAAATAAACAAATTTCCATTCTTCAAACTATATGGTTATCGCAATGAGTCATTTAAAAGTGCGAAATTGCAAATTACATCATAATAATATTTATAATGATCAATGATTGATAATTATAAATTATACTTAATACAAGAATTCATATTAAAAAAAAAAATATGCATATAAAAAATATTAGTACGGAACGCCCTTTAGCAACATATTTGGTAGAATGATTAGTATATATCCGATAAAGGAAGATTTTGTTTTATGGCGCGAAACCATTCAATTCTTTCACCGATCGATTCTGTCAAGGACGACAACCAATGATATTATACTTTAGATCAAACACATCTAAGGTTATGAAAAAATTATGTTACAATATTCAATTTATAATTAAATGTGAAAAAAGTATGAATTTTTAAATATTATATAAAAATGTAAATAATCATTTTAAATATATTTCTTATAAAATATGAATAATTAGAAAAATATTATGAATATTATATTATATGTTACCTGTTATTTAATGTGATTCAATATAAATTGAGAATATTATATTATATAAAATTATATAGATGTTAAAAGAGTATAAATTGTTAAATAGAGTTTAGAAATTCAATATATCAAATGCCATATTCAATTAAGTTCAATACTCAAAACGATTTACTCACGCTTGAAAGAGTTCCTAATAGCATTCAACTTTAAAATCACTTAAGTATATAAATAGAATATATATTCAAAATACAACACACACATTATATAAATTTGTTTTTCTTCTAAATTGAAAGTAAAATTATCAATATAAAAAATAACAATTAATTTTTTATAAACTTATTGTTTTATCCTTAATATTGAAAAATTTATGAATATGAATAATATATAATCCATGATATAAGTCCAAATTTTTAAATTAATAATTAAATAGATAATTATATTTCAATGGACCATTGCAAAATCTATTTAATAAATGATTTTAAAATTATGACACATATACTGATTTTTTTTGCGGTGCACTGTGTGCTTGTCTGCACTCGAAGGACGAAAACAGATCTGTTCGGATAACACCGCCATATATTACGCAACATAACGGTAGAACTATAGTAAAGAAGAAGATAGAAATTACCGGTTTCTTTTGGCGTTGTAAAACGTGGCCTAATTTCTCAAGATTTTGATATTTTAATGCATTATATATTAATGTCTAGTTTTAACAAAATTACTTTGAAATAATTTGAAAATTATTTTAATATTAAAAATTTATTTATAATATAAACAATTTTTGTATTAAAAGATATTAATTTTTATATTATATTATAAATAATGATTTTATTTTGTATGAGTATATATAATATCAAAATATAGAATTATTAAATAATTTTTTTTGGTTGAAAAAAAATAACACAACAAATCAATTCAAATGAAATAAAAAAAAAAGCACTATAATTACGTCATTAGAAAAAGGATGGAATCATAAGACAGAAAAATCTGGATTATTACCTATTAGATAATTCAGACTTACTAATTAATGTCAAAAATTATACAGTTTTCCTCAAATAATAAAAAAAAATTTAATTATGTATAATTCAATGCAATTTGAAAAAGTAAAAAATTATTAGCAAAAATCAAAATAAATTTTTTTGAATTATTAAAAATTTAAAATTGAATTATGCTATAATAGAAAGCATAAAAAAAGATATATTTTTTACTTCCGAATTTTCTACTTCTAAAACTATAAGTATTTATAATACATAGTTACCTGTTTATAATACGTCAATAGTATAGTTTCTTATAATTTTAACCACAACATTCAATAGACACATTGAATTTAACCACTGCATCAAATGAATAAAAAAATATGTTAACATTTATATGCAAGATATATGAGTAATATATGAGTAATTTTTTGAAATATAAAATATAAAAAATAATATTTTTATATAAACCAAAATAAATATTGCAGCTTCGGCGCGAAACTGTTTGTTCGAAACTATTAGCACAGACTAGATACAGAATAGATCTAATATTCAATGCATTTTTTTGTTCCATACCTCGGAAGTACTAGAATCTTATCATTTTAATATCATTTTCAACCTTACCGATACGGTTCAGAATAATATTGTAACATTCTTAATTATTGAAAAATTGAAATATTCAATATAAAATTACAAATTAAAAAAATACAATACATATTCTATACATTTGTAGTATAAAATATTTTATAGGTATATATAGAAATATTATATTTTATATATAATTATATTTATATCAACTATTTTAAAACAAATAATTGGAAGAATTTCATATTATTATATACATTTTTTTAATTATAAAATCTTAAAAAAATATGCTATTAATGAGAATTAGAAAAAATTTTTATTTTGAAATTATTCAATAAAATATTTTTTAAAAATTTTTAAAAATGTTATTATGCATATTACTTACAATTTATCTGTCATTTTATTAAATATTTTCATATAATTTATTTTAAAATATAAAATTTTTTAATAGAATGTTTCAAAACTTTTTCTTTGTTATCAACTTAGATTTTTATTTGTTTAAATAATTGTTGCCGAGCAATATCTAATAAATATTTGAATTATGTATTATAATATATGTTTTATGAAATCATCATCCTAAAGATATATTTTAAACAATTTAATATCTAAATCTTTTATATTAATTCTAATTTTAAAAAAAAAATAATAAAAATATGTTTAATCGACATTTTATATTTTTATTTGTGGCATTACATTAAGAGCAAGTATAAATAAGAAAAGCAAATAATAGAAAAATAAATAAAAGAAGAAAGATAAAATAAAAATTGACTTTCAGCATCATTTTTTAAAGACATTTTTTTAGAAACAGAATAATATAAGATAAGAATTTTAGATCAGCACCATCTCTTGAATAGTTTTAGAAATATAATTATTTGAAGCAATATCTTTGATACTCAAGAGAGGACGCTAATAATCTTACTCTACCTGTTAATTCTTACTGTATCATTCTATTCTCTAATTATTTATTTGTATATTAGTTTTATTTTCAGTATTCTGAAAATGGCATTGATTTTTATATTTTTATCCTATCTCTGTCCTTCTTTCAAATGCAAAATTTAAGTATATAAAAGTGTAAAAAGTGTATAAAAAATGATTTTGATTTATTGTTTTCTTTATTTAAATATATGTCTATTGATAAAAAATCTAAAACAAATAATCAATTTTATTCGATCCAATTTTTAAATATTAGAATTATATATCTTATGTAAATATAAATTATATATTTATTTTTATATATTTATATATTTATATCATATTTTATCATATTTTATTTTTATATATAAAATATATTATATATATATANATTATATATAAATTAATATCTATAATAAATAAAGTTATTACAATTATTTAATATATAAGATATCTAATAGGATTGATAATGATGAATCTGAATGATTTGAAAATCACTTTAAACTGAAAAATCCTCGATTAATCCTCGATAGGA
>NW_006263534.1:473707-475374 GCF_000469605.1 Apis dorsata | reverse complement strand
TCGATATTGATTTATAATAAAAAAAATACATATATATCATAGTATATTACGTAACTGATGATATATAAAAAAATTGTTACACAAAAAGACAAATTAAAATATAAAATAAAAATTTTTTATTTTATCTTTACTCTAATTATATTTTACTAATATTATTACTAATAACTTTACTAATACTATTATTACTAATAATTATTTATGTAAATATAATTTCATAAAATTATTTAATAAATTAAATTACCTTTAAAATATATAATAATATATAATAATATAATAATATAATTTCTTCAAATTTCTTTAGATTAAAAAGATAATAATATTTATATTTAAACGAGATATATTATGAAATACATATTTGCATGTTTTTTGATTCTTTATTTGTATTTCTTTAACGTCATTTGATAAGATAACTTATTTTAAAATTAAATCTTTTTTTGAAGTCTATCAGTGAATTTTATAATATATTAAAAATTTTATTTATTCAAAGTCTAATAATTAAATTAATTCAAAATATAATAAAGACAAATAATAAAAATATAATAAAACTAAAATAAAATGAAGTTCGTCGTATTAAACATTTATTATTAAAAAGAAAAAAAAATTTTAAATTTATATTGAATTGCTTATAGAAATAAATCTTTTTATTATCTATATTTTATATATTATATATCATAAAACTTTGAAACAATTGATTTTTTTACAATTTGTTTTTTAAAAATAGAATAATATGAAATATTAAAAGTTAATATGAATCTAATTTAACTATAGTATTTTTATTACTAGTCAAATAAGTTTAAATATCTAGTATCTTCCTTTCATTCTTTCATCCTGCGATGCAAATGCCACAGATAAAAATGTATGATTAATTCATATTAAACGATCTTTTTATTATTTTATTTTTCAAAAAATTTTTTTCTGCAGATAATTAATCATAACTTTGTTTAATAAAAAAAAAAGATATAAAAAATTTTTTAATAACACATAGTTTTTTCTTACTATATTATACAGAAATAGAATTTTATATTTATCATAAAAATTTTTTAAATATATTATTATTCAAATAAAATTATTAAAAAAAATATTATGATAGATCAAATAACAAATAAAGTACAAGTTATTTGATTAATTATTTGAATGAAAATTTATTTTAATAACGTGATAATTTCGAACAAATATTAATTAATATCAGCTGATGATTCTCTATATCTTCAGTATACTTTATCATTGCTCGTCGTCGGTATAGCGAGTTGTGGGGCACAGCTAACTGTCAGTTCATGGTTGGCTTCTCATTGAAATTGGTACATAACATACTTCGTGGACTAACTAAGGTTTGCATCAAGATTCTGTTATCTTACTATTGTGAATCGAATTATTTGCATATATTTTTTGTTTTTTAAGATTCAAATATCATTTAGCATTGATTGATATAATTAAATTTTCTAATGATTTTCAATCGTCTATCGAGTTAGATAATTAGAAGATAATTAAAAAATAATTAGAAATAAAATTGTATTAAATAAATTGTAATGGATAATACAAATATAAAAGTGAAAAAAAGTATTTTATAATAAAAACAGAGTTAAAAATAATAAAAAATAAATAATAGAATGTATAATATATATAATATATAATATATAATATTATATATAATATTATGTATAAAACAA
>NW_006263534.1:468556-473374 GCF_000469605.1 Apis dorsata | reverse complement strand
CAAGCAAATAAAAATAAACTGACTTGAAGAAGTATAAATAAATAATGACAAAGTGAATATATAAACAACTTTTTAATAAAATAATTCTCTTGAATTGAGTTCTTTTGAAAGTGTTATATTGAAAGTAGATAAATAACTACTTTATAAGTAATTAAATTGAAAATAATAATTTTTTAAGATAATTGATAAACGTATCTCATATAAAATAAAGTAATTAAAAATAATGAAAAATATAAAATTAAATAATATATAATAAATAATAAAATAGATATTTTAAAGTTTTTATATTGTTATATTAAAACAATATTTTAAAGTTCTTATATAATTGCATGATTCAACATTTAATTTAATCAGAAAATTAAATTGAAAATATTAATGAATGGTAAGTTATTCAAAGAATTAAATATAATTTTGCAGAATTCACAAGGATAAATCATATCAACTTCAATCATATCATATGTATATATTATAATATATATATAATTTCGTGAATAGAATAAAATGAAAATAAAAAATAAAGATGATCAATTTACAGAAAATTTAATTTTTTTTTAGACATATTTTGTATAATATAAATTGAAGAATTTTTAATTAATCTTTGTTAGTTGAAATTTTAACTTCAATATTTTATTAAAAAAACATATTAATTACATTAATTATATTAAATAAAAGATTTATATTTAATTTTATATTGTTGTATTAATATTATATATAAGTGAAAAGAAATCATGTTATGTAGATTATAAATAATTCTTTTTTCTTCATAAATAATCTTCGTATAAATAATATTACGTTTTTTATTGTAAATAGTTTTTCATTTAAAAAAAAATTTGAAATTTATATTTTGATATACCTAATTAATATGTAATATTTTTAATATTTTTTTCAAAAAAAATTGTTTTATTACTTTTTTCTTTGAAATTTATTGTTATATGTATATGATAGTTGTTTATTTTGTTTCTATTTTTTGGACTTTATATTTTTTTTAGAAAACTAGAAATTAAATTAAAAATAATTAAAAAAGTTGAAACCAAAGAAATCTACAGTATTTTTTCTGTATATATACGTATATATACGTATAATATATTTATAGATTTTTATTTAATGTTTTATAATAATGTTTTTTAATAATGTTTTTTAATATTAAACATATTTACATAAACATATTTTTATTTCATAAATATAATGCATATCTTGTTCCAGCAATTATATTTGACGCATATATTACGTGTATCTTCATTATCCAAGTAATTTCAATAATAAAAACTTCTCTTCTACTTATTATTCTTCTATTATTCTATATTAAAAAATTGTTAATGTAATCATATATAACTTAATTTGAAAATAAACTAATAAATCGTAATCACTAGAATCAATTGTAGAATCAATATAGAATCATAATTATAAATTGAAAAAATTAATCGAAATCGCTTTTTTTATATCTTTGTTACATAAGTATACATAAATTAAAATAACATAAATTAAAATCTAAATAACATTTAGTAATAAACAATTTTTTATTTTTTGATAATTATATTATTTAAATAAAATTATGTAAATTGTTTTTAATAAAATAATATAATTATATTAATATTTGTAATTTTAAAATTATAGAAAAGTTTTATAATGTATTTATTTCTCTTCATAATTATATTAAAATTAGAAACATTAATATAATTATATTATACTATAATTATTATTTAAATATACAAAAAGTACATTATGAAATTTTTTTATAATTTTTGTAATAAAAAATAAAAATATGATAATATAAAAGAATCAATTTAATTGCCTGAATCTAACCTATATATTATAAATGTCAATTATATATCAACATTAGCAAATTTAACAGGAAAATAATTTTTTTTAAAGTATTTATATAATTATATTATATGAATATTTTATTATATAATTAATTTTTCTTTTTTAGAATTTTAACAAAATGACCTACACGCTAAATCAGTTGCTCCACACTTCATCGTGCCTGATGTATGTGGTTACGTTATATATAGCATTTACACTTCATATACCAACGCTTAATATTCGATTTACTAAATTCGATCCCGGACAATTGAAATACTTAACTATATGGGATGTGGTAAGTTATATATTTTTATTATTACCAAATTTACATTTTTTAAAACCATTTATTTTATTATATATACTTAAATATTTTATTACTCATACTACTTTGCTTACTTTTTTTTAATATAATTTTTAATAAATACAGATAAACATAACTAATTATAAATAATGAAAATGAATTGTATATCATAAAAAATAATTATAATAAAAAATTTTAAAATTATTAACTAATTAGATAACATCATATATTTATTGTAAATTAAATAAGATAGTTAAATATAAATTTTTAATAATATTTGAAAATATATTTTAATTATATTTGAAATATAAATTATTATTTTAAAAAAATTAATTAATATTAAAAAATTAAGGAATATTTTCAAATATTTTATATTTAATAGAATAGAAATTGATTTATTTTTTTTTACAAATATTTATATATTTTAACTATAAGAATAAAATTTAAAAAATAATTTTTAAATAAATTTTTTTATGCTATTTAACTATGTAAATATAGACTTATAAATGCTTATATAGAAGAAATATAATGTATTATTTATTTCACAAACGTTAATAGATGGCGCCATGTAGACTAAATATTGTAATATACTATACTTGTACTCATATACTAATTCATTGATAGTATCATGTAAGATAATATATCTTCATGTTTAAATAACAATGTTTCCATAATATCCATTGTTTTCAAAACATACTTCTTTTAAAACAAGATAATAAAACTTATTAAATATAAATGAAAAATAATAGTATAAAAGTTAATGTTAATTATATGTCAATTATATGTCATTTTTTATTAAGAAAATTAATACAAAGAAATTACCTTTCCTTATTTTAAAGAAACATTTTTAATCAATATTATAATAAATAAATAAAATAATTTCTCTATAAATTGATTATTATTTTTTTAAAACTATTTTTAAAAATTTATACTATTATCTTATCTATTTAATTACTTAATATATTTAAATTGTATTCAAATCTACTTAAAATTCTATGATAAAAATAATTTGTATATTTTAAAAAAATTTTTTATCTGATAAATTTTAAATTTTTTGTAAGAAGTAAAAATTTTTTTATATTTTCAAATATTTTATATTATATATTTTTATCGTATATGTATTTAATATAAATATATATTAGCATTAAAAAATTATTTATAATATAATATTAACCAATGTAAGTCTAATATATATATATATATATTGGTCAATATTATATTATAATTTTTTAATGTTATATATATATATATATAAATATATAGTAAGTCTAATACAACAGGAAGTGAAAAATTGCATAATATGTTACAATAATTGTTTCTCTTTAATGGTTTAATGGTTGGTTTAATTTTTTATTTATCAAGTATATACATAACAAGTCAAGTATACATCTCAATGATATAATTTTGCACTTTTGATTAAAAAATGTTAATCGAAAAAAGTTTCTATTCATTCAAAACAATGATATAAACTATTCATTATAAATATTTATTTATGTTTAAAAGAAATTTATAGATTAAAATAATTTTTTTTATCTATTAAATTCAAGAAAAGAATCAGTACTTGATAATAAATTTAAAAATTTCTGACTGCAAAAACTTATACGCATTCGTGCAGAATCTTATCTTATTTTCATTTTTTATTATACTTTCTCTATTTTATATATATTTGTTTTTCTTATTTATTAAATTTTAATTATATTTCTCGTTATCTATCTTTTATTTATTTATCTTTCAAAGCAAATCTTTCTCAATGCAAAGTCAATTGAGAAAAATGAAAAGGTTAAAAATATAGATATCATTTGCTAAACATAACAAGTTTGATAGCATTAGCTATTGTTACAAGTACAAACTATAGTAACAATATATGAGAATGCAAATAGTTACAAATTTCTTTTTTCTGTTTTACTTGTTCTTATATATATATATTTTATATTTATCATACATATTTATCAACATATATATTTTAATATTTTCTTTATATCTTTTTGTTATTTTTATATATTTCTATGAATTTTTATTTGTACTATCTTATACTTTCCAAACTAAGGAAACGCACATGGTGAATCATTTCTCTCTTTCTCATAGTGTATTTTCGCCTATCCGTCAGTACATTGCAGACCGTCGACACGGTCGATAACTATTAGTGTGGTTGTACATGTGACCGAAAAAACCGGAGTGACTTGTGTAATCATAAAAAATTTAGCACATATTAAAGAAATATAATAAAATAAAAGGTACCTATGAAAAATATAAAGACATATTGATAAATAATCAAAATACTTGAAATTATTCTATTGAAACTATGTAAAACACAAATTAATTGAGACGCTATAAGATCATAACCATAATATTCCAATAAAATACACGTGTAATGTTCAGAATTAGAATTAATTCTTTTCATTTAATATAACAATTGAAAATTTAAAATTAGTAATATTAATTAAAATGAATCCTCCTTTTTCTTAAAATTATTATTAATATTCAATGAAAATAGAAATTACACAAGGCTTATACGTGAGAAAATAAATTTTATTAAATTATAATTATTTTTATAATTATTTTTATAATTATCATAAATATTTTACGTAAACTTAATTTACTACTTTATAAATTATGATTTATTAGAAATGATTAAATTATGATTATTACAAATTAAAATATAATAAAAATGTATAGATAAAATCTAATTTATAATATAATACGATTTTTTTAAT
>NW_006263534.1:468054-468285 GCF_000469605.1 Apis dorsata | reverse complement strand
TATTATATTGATATTATTTTTATTAAAAACAAATTAAATGAAATTAATTTTTCTAATAATAATAGTTGCAAGAATTAAATGATTTTTGAGAATTATTAAAATTAAAAAATATTTATAAATAACTTTGTATAAACAAATAACATTAAATAAATATTATATAAGTAAATTTTATATAAAAATAACTCAACATAAATAAACTTTATATAAATTAAGTTTAATTTTTAATAGAAT
>NW_006263534.1:467638-467988 GCF_000469605.1 Apis dorsata | reverse complement strand
TAATGAAGCAATGATTTTTGTTTGAAATAAATTATCAAATAAATTATAAAATTATAAAATAATTATAATAAATAGATTTGAGTATATTATTTTTCAATATTAAAAATATTAAATATCAAATATATATGTATATTAAAATCTTCTTCTTGTAATTAAATATTATTAAATTTTATATATGTGTTTATTTTTAATAGAAATACTAATAAAAATATAATTTGCAATGAAATCATTAAAATAATTCAAATTTCAAATAGAAGTTTATTCTGTTATTGTATTACTATTATTATTTATTGTTTTTAACAATAATATAAAATAATGTATTATACACTCTTAGAATATAATTTTTACAT
>NW_006263534.1:459508-467388 GCF_000469605.1 Apis dorsata | reverse complement strand
TATATATATTTATATTTATATTTATATCTATACCTATAAAAAACAAATATATTATTTATTAATTTCATATAATAAGTGGAAAATTAACATTAATAAAAAATAAAATGAAAAAAATTTCTTCATGAAAACGGAGGATCGAAAATTTTATACTTTTTGAATCTCTAAATAAATTAAAACGGCTTCAAATGAGATGGGAATTTATAGTGAATATATATTGAATATTATATAATAAAAATAAATGTTCTTTTATTAAATTGTTTCTATTCGATTGGTTGAATACGATCGCCATCATGGAAACCTATCAAAACGTTTCAGAACACAAAAATTATATGTAAGGCGCTTAGAAGATGCGAGACGACCTACTTTTTGGATTTCATGTGATCTCTTGTATGCAATTTGCATTTGCAGTATATTATGATTATATGTACATTGCAATACCTCCAAATCTTATCAAAATGCACATTAATTTTGGCGGGAAATTCAAGTTTCTTACTTTCTGGGACGCGGTTAGTATCATGAAACAATGATTTATTCTTTTTTTACATATTATGAGATTATTCATTCAATTAATATTATATAATCACTTATGATTCTGTGAAGATATAAATTTAATTCAATTTGGAAAATTGGAAAATTGACAATAAAATTGACAAAGTTAATAATTATTGATTTTCTGAAAATCATACTAAAATTATAAAATATTAATTTTTAAAAGATGATTATATATATGATTATATATTTATATCTTATTTATCACATACATTATACATAAATATAAAATTTATAAAATGTATTTATAGCAATCAATAAATAAATTGATATATAAATTAAACTATTCATCATTCAGAACTTATGTGTCAAATAGATTAATCGATTTGTAGATTAATTATTCAAATATTTCTTTATCGATGATATTAAAATAAATGATTGCAATACAAAATTGACTTAAAATAAATTATTTTTTCAATAATTTTAATCAATAAATTTGAAAATATTAAATATTTTCAAATTTACTGCCGTAATCATTTATTGCCATCGGATAATTTTCTATATAAAGATATTCTACATTGATACTATATATTCTACATTGATATTATGAACTCGAAGAACAAAATTCAATTGTTCGAGCACCACTCCACATCATCTCGGAAGTACGGCACGTGTCATATTATATTATCCATGTATGGTCAAGTAACTATCATATTTATATCATATATTTGACATATTCACGCGAAAAAATTATTAATATTTCTTGATATAATTATTTTATACAATATATTTTCATTCGAAGTCTTTTTTAATTTATATATTTTAATTGTTAAGTAATGTATCATATGTTATTATATGCAAATCTGATTAATTGACTTAACACATTCATAAAAATTTATCTTGTTAAATAAAAATTGACATATATTAATAAAATCTTTCTGAAGAAATAAATTATTAAAAATTATACTATGTGCAATAATATAATATAATGTTTAAAAAATATATTATAATTTTCATCCAATGTTAAATATTCATTTTCATTATAATATGGCAAAATATACAATTTATTTATTTATTTTTGAAACAATTATATATATATAATTATAATTTTAAAGTAAATATTAATATTATCTGAAAATATATAAATAAATTATTTAAAAACTGCTACATACATTTATATTTATATTTAAAAACCATATATCTGAAAAATCACAATATATTATTTAATCGAAAAAAACGATATACCATTGCAGAGATAATATTATCCATCTATTTTATTTTCAACATTTCTACTTTTTATTTTCAACTATTCTAATTTCAACATTATCTTAGCAAAGAAGTTATTTCTGATTAATTTAATAACTAGATAAAATTGATGATTAGGTATTAAATTTAATTATTAGATATTTATATAAATCATCGTTAAATATTAAAAAATATGTTATATGTAATTTTCAAAATAAAATATTTATAAAATAGAATAATATATTCAAATTTTCTTATTAATTTTGTGCGATGATTTAATATAATTTATTTTTTCAGATTATTCAAGCAATATTTTTTTTTATATGTATGTTAAATGATTGGTTTGGTACAAATGCTATTAGTCCCAAAAAACCACCATTTATACGTAAATTAAAAGATCACATACATGCGATACTTAGTTTTCCAATTGCCATGGTAAGTGAAAGAAAAAAAAATTAAAAAAAAAGTTTAATATTTTATATATTTTACAATTTTCATGGATCATAGTTTGTTGGAGTGACATTCTGGGCTCTAATGTTTGTGGATCGTGAATTGGTGCTTCCAAAAGCTGTAGATCCTTACTTTCCATGGTGGTTAAATCATTTAATGCACACTATGATCATGATTACCATATTAGTAGAAACGATTTTAGTGCCACGTACATATCCAAAGAGATCGAATGGTCTCCTTGGTATAATAATATTCTTATTTATATATTTAGTTTGGTATGTTGAAAATATAGAAATTATAGAAACATATTATTTTAATATTTTTTTTTATTAATTATTTAATATACTAAGTATTTATTATGTAATGATATTATGAATTCAAATTCCAGGATATATATAATTTATTACAAAAGTGGTGTCTGGGTATATCCAGTATTGGAAGTGCTATCATTGCCATTACGAATTGTGTTTTTCAGTGCACTGATTACATTCAGTATAGGCTTGTATTTTATCGGCGAAAAAGTGGACAACTTGTTTTGGGGTAACGAATATATTAAACATGAAAAATCTTATGCCAAAAAAAAATAACTTTGCCCATGGGTGATAAGGTGTGCTGATTTCGATTATATATAATTAGCCTTCTCTAAGGTGATGGTGAATAAAACAAAAATTAATTTCTTTTCTCCCATCATTTCCCATTTACCTTATATTATGGCATGTATACATAACACGCTATTAAATAAATTTTCTCGAAAATTTTAATTAAAAAAAATATAATAATATAGTGTGCATGTGCAAAGAGAATTGCATTTATTATTTTTCAAAAGCAAAAAGCACAAAAAGAACATGATCGTTAATAATTTGATTACTGAAGAGGGTGATATAACTGAAGCATGTATAAGTACATAGATGTGATTTTTCTTCTGTATGGTTTATGTCATATATGATGAAAGAAAAAGGGCAAACTAATTGTCACTGTCATTGTACACATTCTGGTCTCTGATATTCATGGTGATACAAATTAAAAACTGGAAAAAAATGAAAAATGAAAAAACACGAATACATATGTATACACAATGCAATTATTACATTTTTGTATCTTCAACAAATTATGTTATGTTCTGACAACAAAGAAACCACTGATGGCTCTATTTGTATCGAGTATAGGAAAAAAACACATAGCAGAAGCTATCGGACCGGATTTCAAAGCATAATGAAGTTCATATTGAAGAATCGAGCAAGAGGAAAATATTTTTGTGAAACTAATTAAACCGAAAAATGATGAATATACATATATGTTCATGATTTGATATCGTCATAGGATCTCATACTAAAAAGAAGTGGTTGAAAATTCCATAATCACACTACGAAATTGAGTTGCAATATTTTTTATTTCACAAATAAAAATAACATAGATTCTAAATATAATACATATATACATTTTGTTAATATTTTCTGTTATGCTTTTAGATTAGAAATGAATTAAAAATAAAAATAAAATATTATTTTTAATAAATATTTAAAAGTTTTGTTTTAATTGATATTTTCTGGAATTTAGATTAGAATATCGAAAAATTTAAATTGTATACGGAAAATATCAATTATCACTCATAGAAAATTTTTTTATAACATTATTACACATAAGTAGTGAACATTAAAATAAATTTTCATAAAGATAATATAATCAGTTGCAATATTTAAATATTTAAAATGAAATATTTGTATTTAAAACAATTAGATATTTTTTAAAATATTTAAGTGACAAATTATGTTATTATAGAAATTTGTAAAATAGAGATAAAAATTGAAGAAATTATTAAATTTATAGCATTTATTAATATTATTAAATAAAAACGCATTTTATATAATTTGTGTATTTTTTTTTATTAATATTATATTTTAAATATTACATTAGAAATGTAAATACTAAATGATTTTTTAAATATTTTGCATGATATATCATAATATAATTTTTTAAAGACATTGGTAAAAAAATTAATAATATAAATTTAAAATAATAAAATAAATTGTACTTGAACATACGCTCGCGTATTATATTAAAAAATATTTATATGCAATTTAAGTACATTAGGATATGTATTTTTGAGAATACTGTAATAAAGCAATGTTAAAAAAAATTCAGATTTTTCTATATAAAAAATAAAATGGATCATATTTATGATATGTTTATGTCTTTAGTATTGAAAAAAGTTTTGAATTATTTTTTATTACATTGCAATTTTATCACTAATAAAATATATGTATTTATTTATTTACAATTGAAATCATGTCATTGCACTATTATAAATATACAGTCTATTACAAATATACAGAAAAAATCAAATTTGGTAATGTGGCAGTTATATGACTGATAAAAAAATATTTTATTTGTTTATATCTAATTTTGTATTAAGAGTTTTTTGAAAAGAAAAATTAGTGTTACGTAGTGATATTTTTGTTTTTATTCAACTGTGGTGAAATTTGCGTTCCTTTTGAACTGCAATTTCGACTATTGATAATCTCATCTATACTTTGTTTTAATTCTTCCATTTCTAAAATGTCTAATGGTAAAGATGTTTGTGTTGCTATTTCTCGAGCATTACCAGTCTGACCTTCAGATTGCATTAGTCTTGTTAATTCAGGACAACATGAAGTTAGACTAGATGCTAGATTACCTATTCCAGCTTTCCTGTATACTTCTTTTATTTCTGCATCGCTTTTCAATTTAATATCACTAGATTCCTGAAACAAATGTTTCAAGATGGTTTCATCTTGAAGCAGATATTTACTTTTACGGCCTTCTCTGCTCCGTCTATCACTTTCGTGACTATAACTTTTTGAACTTTTGTTACTAATTTTGCTCTTGCTACGTTCATGGGGTTCTTCAGGATCTAACATCTTTGCTTCTTCTTCTGGTTGACTATCATCACTATCACTATCTTGATCATCCTTCTCCATATTTCCACCTTCAATATCTACATCTTTTCTTGGCATTCCTTGATGCTGTTTCTCCTCACTACTTAAATTTTCATCACTACCACTTTGTCCTGGAAACAAAAACGGAAGCAACATCCCTGGATTTTTCCCATCAAACAGTTTAGAATTCAAAGCACGTTCATCTAAACCGGCACTAGCCGATCGTCTCTTCATATTAGGTACTTGAATAGGTGGTATTCTTGAATTACCACCTATAGTTAATGCTGACAATATCTGTGCACCAAGCTGACTTTCTTGTGATGTTGTACTGCCTCTTCTAAACAATGGACCTACTTTACTTGATCTTGATTTTCCAAAGTCTCGTCGCCGTTTTCCACGTCGACCGCGTGAACTGCTAGCAACTTTCCGTGTTGTCTTCAATTCAGCTATTTGAACTGATATTTGAGAGTCTAAAGAATTTCTCCTGGATTCTACAGATACTCGACGCACGCTGAAGCTAATTTCAGAATCTACAGAATTTCTTCTATTACTGGATACAGATCCCGTTGTACCACCAACGAGTGCACCTCTACGAGTAACTAATTTTGGTAAAGCAGCTGCCCATGTTGAACTGAAATCTTGAGAAGCTACGGAATTTAAATCGAAATTTAAGCCAACTGGATCTTCGTGAGTATTATGAAAACTAATAGATAATCGACCAGCATTATTAAATGTTTTCCGTTTTGCGAATGCTTGAGCAATTACTTTATGTTTTTTTAGTCTAATAGGTTCTTCAGTTTCACAATTAAATGTTCTAAAATATAAAAAATTATCGTATTATTTATTAAATATAAATTAATAAAAATGAAAAGATATTTAAAATTTTACCGTCTAAGAAATCTAGTCCAAGTATCTACTGTTGAACCAGTCCATACCCATGAAGACATAAGAATACCAGCAAAGAAGGGTGATAGTAAATGTAACTGCATTTTAGCTGCACTTGGTCGGATTTCCATTTTACATTCAGAGATATCCAAATATTTTGTAGTTATTGCACATCTATGAATAAAATATAAAATTTTAGATATGATATATTTATATATTTTTTTTTTTATGTATTCTTTTTCTTACATCATATAATTTCTAAAACTTTGATGCCATTCCGAAGAATGTTGAAATTCATAAATATGACAATAAAAAGTCACCACAACTGCAGCAAATGTAAAAATTGAAAACAATCCCATACGTACAATAGTTTCTCGTATTTTAGAACTTGCTCTTTCAGATATAATTTCTTGGCTACTGATTTTTAATCGAATCAAAGTAATTAATCCTAAAATTATTTATAATAATATTACTTAAATTGAATTTAAAAATTTTATTTTTTAATATTTATTTTTATTTAGAAAAAGTACTTACAAATCTTTAGGAAAGCATACAAAAAAATATATATATATTTTTATATATAAATTGCATATAATGAAAAGTTTAATTACAAACATATAAATTAAAAACATACCTCTGGATAAAAAATAGCCTCCAACCAGTAAAACAATCAACACAGGACCAAGTAAAAACCAAGCTCTGACTGCATGATTAGTGTAACCCACAAAACATATACCAGTAACACTATTTCCATCAATTTCTCCTAATCCCATAATTGTGACAGTGAGAACAAGTGGCAAACACCAAGCAATTAAATGAAAATATGAACCCTTTTTATCAATTCTATCTTGGATTTTGCCTAATGCTTGAAAGCTCATATGCCAAGCATACGTAAGAATCACAAACCAGACCATAGCTGCCATAAGGGAATAATACACAAGAACAAATACTACGACACATGATAAATTTTCTCCACTGAAAATATATTAGTATACAAAGTTTATAAGTTTATATCTAACTTGATATAATTTTAAATAAAACAATTTATTATATACAATAATTTACTATACACATTAAATAATCATCTACCTTGGTTCACTCATTCTTAAAGTTCCATCTTTTCTACATACAATTACTTCTCTACTTCCTGGTGTAAATTGAGCAAGCCATCCAATACAGGATACCATAAAACAACAATTGATATAAAATATTACTAAAGCTGGATATTTATTTGCACTTCTCCAATCAATTAAAAATGTTATCTAAAAATAAAATATAAATGATATGCAATATATTATATGCAATATATTATATATTATATTCTAAATTCTTTAATTTAAATAATTATTACTTACAATTGTAAATAAATTGAATGAACCACAGATTCCTGCAGCCCAAGCAATAAAAGAATGAATTTGTTTATGTTCATCTGGCGTAAAAAGTGGATCATTACATTGTAATCCACAACCTTCAACTCCTTCAAAAATAGCAAGGGTATTATCAGTTGGAACCAAAGGCTTTAAGCATTTGCTAGAAATATTAAATTTCAATTCTCTGATATCATTTTTACATAATCTAGGAAATAAATCTGTATTTTCACATTTAACAAAACTTGGCCATATTGTATGATTAAATACAATTCTACAAGGTCCTGAAACCATTTTACACATTTCTTGTGATGGTAAATCTACTGTGTCATTGATACATTTTGGCATAAATATTGAACACAAGAGAGGTTGAACAACTGCCCAACACTTTGGCACATGTCTTAATGTTTGTAATACATGTAATTTTTCCTATAAAATAAATACATAATATTTAATATATAATGAATAATCAATCATAAAAAAGTTTTTTCAATTATAAAAAGAAAATAAAAAAAACAGAAAATAATTT
>NW_006263534.1:434796-459286 GCF_000469605.1 Apis dorsata | reverse complement strand
ATTTGAAGAACTTATTTTTTAAATTTAAAAATTAAGAATTATATTCTTACAAATTTAAAATACTTATATATATATATATATATATTATATATATATTATATTATACATATAAGTATTTTAAATAAATAAATAAATAAATATATATATATATATATAACAAAAAATAAAAAGTAAAAATACTTCTATAATATCTTGAGTTATATGTTCAGGTATAAGTTCCAATGTAGTAGTACTATATGGTAATCTTGTGCCCATACATGTATTCTTTTGCATCTCTACACATTTTGCATGCCTATGACAATTAAAGGAATCAGATGGTAATTCTCTTATAGGATACCTGCCCAGCAGGTAACTAGAATCCTTTATTCTATCTCTGGGACTTAGTTCTAAACTTTGTTTCCATGTTTCATTTTCGCCATTCAAATTAGTAGCAAATGCATGTGTTAGTTCTGATGATACTCGATGAAAAAGTATAAAATAAACCAAGAAAAATGTCATCTAAAAAAAATTAATAAAATTGAAATTATAATAAAATATATATAGCAGTATTTTTTTATAAAATTTCATATCAATGCAAAATTCTCCGATATACTATTAACATGTTATTATTAAAAAAAAAAAATCACATATATTGCATCGAAATAAACAATAAAAATATTTTAAGTAAAATTATATACCTTCAGATACATCCTTAAAACTATTGTTGTCTTCGGCGTATGGGTTTTGCCGATAATTCGATACTCTCACCACTAGGTGTCTACTTCTATCTCGCAAATAATTCTTCCAGTCTTCGTTTCTACAAATACAATTTTAAAATTCATCTCCCATGTGTGTATAGCAAGAACCATCGACTATATCCATACTAACGGATTCCCGGGCCAGTCACTATAGGCTAATTATTTCGTGGAGACTACTATATTCAGTCTTAGAGAAGCCCGCCCTCTTCGTTTCATTCGAACAAAGCGTGTCTTGCATCTTCTTCTATGCCCTGTGACAGTTGCATCCAGCATACGAACAGTTCGGACCACACAACACGTTACGTTCTCTGCAGGCCACCCACGACGAACTCGATGAACTTGCTCCATACCTCTTTCCGGTGTTTTGAATGCACGGCTGTATAAGAAGCTTTACAAATAACTCACCAGTGGCAGAACTATCATTAATGCGTGATGATGATCTGCGCATTCAACGCGGGAAATTTTAGAAATAATGAACAAATATTAACAATATATAATATTATATATAATAATTTTTATTAAAATTGTTATAATTATTATTCTATTATTATTTTTTATATTTAATAGTAATTATTTAATGATAATTTTATATATTATAAATTATTTTTAGTATATAGTATAAAAATTGTATAAATTTTAAATTATATAATAAAAATATTATGTTAAAATTAAGTTTAAATTTAGAAACGTAAAATAATATTCCTTCATAAAATTTTTTGTATATATATATTAATTACATCTAATTATTATTCAATAAGCTGCAAGATAAAACGCAAGTCGGTTCATTTACATAATTTACAATATAGATAACAATATATAATTTTTTTAATGAAATAAACAATGAAATTTTTATGTCATTAAGTATAATAAAAATATAATAAAAATATAATGTATATAATAATTTTGTATAAAATTTGATTATTTATCTGTCAATTATTTTTACTGGTGTCGACCTCTGTAACTATTTTCTTCGAACACAGATGTTATAGCATGTGAATTGTCAGAAGATAGTGGCATGTAAGATATTTTCGATGAATAGTTTATTTTTATGAATTTGATAAGTCCATATTACGATTAATATATATTCTATTTCGGTAACGACGTATTAACTCGTATTAACTTTATTGATTTTCTTTATTTGACTTTTATTTCAATGTAACAGGAAATATGATAATTGCCCCTATAGTTGATTAGCTGCTGGTGTTGATAATAACATGCTGTTAATATATGATAAGCCTGTGCCGTGTATGTCTGCATACAAGTTGGAATTAATAACAGCCGAACGATTTTTTGGCAGTCTACGATCAGTAGTTGATAATAAAATAATCCATAAAGTGACTGATGTGTCATAAAATAACCTGAAATTTTCGATTATTTCAATCTTTATTATTTACTTTAAATCATAGAGATAAGAAGGTAAGATTTTTCTTGAATTTTTTGTTAAATTAAAAATGAATAATTTTAGTGAAAAATTTAATATTTTTTATAAAATGCTTTATATTAGAATTCTTTTGCAGTTTAAAATGTTTAAAATCCTTTACTTGGAATTATATTTATTGCTTTTTGGAAATTGTATTGGTGATTATTCAGATTGGGATACAAAATGGCAAATATTGTGTCCTGGTTTATATCCCAGAGCTTTTACAAGTTATACACCCCATGGAAATCTTTCTAGTGGAATATATACCATGCAACCTCATTTAAGTAGTATGAAGCACTGTGTGGCAACATGTTGTACCAAAACCACATGTAATGTGGCTCTTATGCATAATGGTACTTGTTATCATGTGCAATGTGAAAGTTCCAAAATATGTATGCCTTTATATAGAAAAGATTTGGCAAATGAAAATCCTCCAAGTATGATTCTAGTTAAACCTGTGGAAGAAGATGAGATGTGGAGTGATTTATTAGATCAGATGAATGATGATACTGGGTGAGATTTCATATAGAATTTTTTATTATTATTTTATTTCATTAATATTTATTTTAATACTTGTAGAGGGTTTCTTATGGATGGTACAGAAGGAGATCATATTCTTTTTGGTGGATCAAGTTGTATTACTCAAACGAATTGTTTAGAACATGAAATTTGTGTGAAATCTGAAGATAAATCTGATATTGGAATTTGTCAATGTTCTACTGGATTTAAACGTAACATGGCAGGTAATTATATTATCATTTATTAAATATTTTGAAAATTTTTTAATTTATTTTTTAATTTTTAATTTACGATGATAAATTATAATAGGAATTTGCACTTTGATGGAAGACATAGAACTTGGTGTAACACCACAAATGAAAACACAAAATATAAAAGATTCGAGTACATCTATAAAACCACCAATAAAAAGGTTATTAGTCTCTGTTGTTTCAAAAGAAGTACGCTTACCAGAGAATGAAGTAACATTATCTGCCTATACTGTACCAGCAGAACAAAAAAATGAACATTATAATTATGCTTGGAGTCTTTTAAGTCAACCAGATGGTCATACTGGTATAATGACTAATCAAAATCGTATGACTGTAAAATTAAGTAACTTATCTGAGGGTTTATATACTTTTAAAGTAACAGTAAATGGTCCAAATGCCTATGGTGAAGCATATGCAAATGTTAGTGTTTTGCCACGTAAGTTCTTTTATTATATTTATATTTTTTTAAAATTTATAATTATTATAATTTCATAATTTGGTATTATTTATAGCTAAAAGAATAAATCAACCCCCTATTGCAATAATTTCACCTGCTTCGCAAGTTGTAAAATTACCAAATACGGGGGCTGTGTTAGACGGTTCGTCAAGTAAAGACGATGATCGTATTACTTCTTACCGTTGGGAATTACAACAAGGTCCTATTGGATATCATCCTAATCTAGTTGATACACCTACTTTACAATTAGATAATCTTATCCCTGGCAATTATACTTTTAAGTTAGTTATTGAGATTATTTTATTGTCTATTTTTAAAAATATTAAAAAGACAATATTAATTTTAAATTTTTTTTCAGATTAACAGTTGAAGATTCCAATCATATTACTAATTCTACGAGTGCTAATATAACAGTTTTAAAAGTAACTGATTATCCTCCTAGCGCAAATGCAGGCCAAGATATTATCATATATTTACCTCAAAATACATTAACACTTAATGGTAATTTAAGTACAGATGATCATGGAATAGCAAATTGGGAATGGACAAAAAGTCCTTCAGATCAAAACAAAGCAGTAGATATGCAAAATACGAGAACACCGTATTTACAATTATCTAATTTGGAAGAGGGAATGTATACATTTGTGTTAAAAGTAACAGATGATTCAGAACAATCTTCGATAGCCGAGATTCATGTATTTGTAAAACCACCAACTAATAAACCACCAAAAGGTAATTAAAGGATTTTTATTATTTTCATTTTTTAATGAAAAAATTGATTTTATATTATGTAATTTTAAATAGCTGATGCTGGCGAAGATATAACTATAGCGTTACCCGAAACAAAAACTATACTTGATGGTCGTAAAAGTAAAGATGATATTAAGATTGTATCATATCATTGGGAACAAATGAGGTAAATTTAAATTTATATGTATTAATTTATATATTAGTTGTTATATATATTTAATATTATATATTAATTATATATATATAGTTATTATTATTAATTATTATTATTTAATTATCTAATAATGCATTAATAATATTAAATTTTATTGAACAGTGGGCCAAATAAAGCTGAATTCTCAGCAATGAATGAATCAGTTACGAATATAACGAAATTAACAAAGGGTGATTACGAATTTAAGTTAACTGTAATTGACGATAATGGAAATAAAGATTCAGATGCTGTCAAAGTAAAAGTTACACAAAGTATGAATAGAATTTTATCCTATATTTTATAAATTAAATATTTATAATCATTAATTATAATTTAATTAACAAAAAATTAATTGTATAGATAAAAATGCTCCTCCAAAAGCAAATGCAGGTGGGGATCAAGTTGTTGTAGCACCTATTAGTGCATTAATTATTAATGGATCTCGATCAATTGACGATTTAAGAATTAGTGAATGGACTTGGACAAGAGATCCATCTAGTCTTGCTATAGGTACTATAGTTCAAAATACTGACAAATCGCCAATTTTAATGGTAATATTTAATAATAATATTTAATATACGTAAATATAAAAATTATAAATATTCATAAAGAGTATATTTAAATTTCATTTTTAGCTAACAGATATTGTGCCAGGTAGATATGTTTTCAGACTAAAAGTAATGGATGATCAAGGTCTTAATAGTGAGGATACTGTATCTGTGATAGTAAAACCAGGTAAGTGACTTAAGAAAAAAATAAAATAAAAAAAAATATATTTTAATAAAAATTTATTATTATATATATATTTTTTATAGATCCTCAATTATTGCATTTAGTTGAATTAACGTTGAATATTGGAGCAAATATGTTAACAGTATCGCAAAAAAATTCATTGGTATTAAAATTGCAAATGTTATTACGAGATGAAGCATCAATTATTGTTCGAAATTTAAGAGCAGAACCACATACTGGTAGAGCTGTTTTAATTTTTTATGTTGAAAAAAAAGGAAAAGTTACTATGCATGGACCAGAAGTAGTTAAACGATTAAAAGAAAAATTAAGACAAGATTCAGGTCTTCTTCAATTATCTGTGGCAAATATTGATACTGCTGTATGTCAAAATAATTGTTCAGGTAATGTTTTATATTATATATTATATTATAAATAATTTGTTATACAAAATTTATCCTTAATAAATAGGTCATGGAGTATGTGATCAAGAAACAAGATTATGTATGTGTGAAGCATTTTGGATGCAAAATTTAATACAGAAATATTTTGGTAATGGTGACTCTAATTGTGGTATGTTAAAATAAATACAATAATTTTGATATAAAAATATCAGTTGATACAAAATAAGCTAATTTGAAATCATATATTTTTTTCAGATTGGAGTATTCTTTACGTAATAATAGCATTACTGTCTCTAGTTGTGTGTTGGGTTGGTCTTATTTGGGGTCTTGTTTGTCTGTGTCAAAGAATATGTATAGGTAAACGTCGTTCACTTCGTACTAAGAAAAAACCACCACGATATTCTCTTTTGCAACCAGAACCAGAAGACGAAAGCAACACATGTATCATATCTTTTTTTTAATTAAATTTCAAAATAATGTTGATTAATAGAACTTTATGATTATTTTTTCTTATTATTTTTTTTTAGTTTCAACTCACAAAATGGTATTATCTGAATCAGATACGGATTCTGATGATGTCTTATTCGAACACCGCAAAGCGAAAAATAGCAGTCAAGTAAGAAATGGTAAATCTCGAAATGGCTTTATTAAAGTGGGTTCTAGAGTGAAAACATGAGGTAACAGCTACACTTGTTAGTGTTGAAATCAATCATTCTTTAAGTAAATTGTAATTTAATTATACATTTCAGGAATATATAAAATATAAAATCTCGTTAAACGACGCACATTCATATATGTTTGGCCAAAAAGAAAAACGAAAAAAAGCATAAAAAATACTAGTCAGTTACAGGGCTGTAATTTTAAGTATGTACTTAACAAGAAAAACATGATTTCTCAAACAGAAGTTGCCACTTGTAAAAAGAATTTAGACGTACTTAAGTATTGATTAGAGAAATAAGAAAACACACGTTCACTTCATTGCATCTTGTTTGATTTATTTGAAATAATATTTATTAATATCATGTATTTGTATTTGAAACTTATTATATATAATTATATATATATACTGCTCGTATAGATGCGAGCGGTACTATAGCACAATGATCAAATTTGATTTGATTACGGCCTTAGAAAATAATTGGAATTAATATTTATATAAAATAATCATTTCTTGTGTCCATATATCCCTTGTATGTAATATTTGCTCTTTAATATATATATCATCGATTTTATTTTTACACTGCATATGAATAAATAATAAAATTTATTGTCTATATAGTTAAAGTAGTAATTAATTTCATTTTTTTTTAATTAAAATTGTATTTAAATATTTTTTAGCAATTATTTTTTATTTTTACATTTTATATCTCATTATAATTATAAGTATATATAATTTAAATAACAAGAAATAATTTTAAGTTTAATATAAAGCTATGATTTAGTTTTGCCTGCACTTGCTTAATGTTATTTTTAACTCGTTACGCTATAGTAAGCGCGAAGTAGTGCAAAAGATACTACGAATTTATTCGTAAGTTTTTACTTGCTTTTTTATTAAATAATCTATTGAAAATTTAATTTTATTAATTAATAAATTTAATGATGTTTATGGACTTCGTTAAGTGTTCGAAATATAAATTTATAAAGAGTTGTTGCAGCAAAAAGTCGTCAATGAATGGTGATAATGAAAGTAATGATTTTCATAATAAAAATTACATGTTTCTTGAGCAAAAAAATAATTTTCAAACTATTAATTCCGTTATTAATGTAAAATCATTATATTCTGTTAAAAATAAATGGTAAATTTTATTTTTGATATTATTTAAAAAATTAATAAATTGATAAAAAATATTTATAATTATTTATAAAAATTTATAATTTTTTATAAGAAAAGCTAATTTTAATTTAGCTTAATTTTGTTTATTTAGTTATGATAATTATTCAAAGTTGCATTTATCATGGACAAATAAAACAAATTCTATACATCAATTTTTTAAATTACCTTATGATATGAAAATTCAAATAAGTGATCAAAATACATAAGATAAAACTTTTTCTTTCCTGGAAGAAAATAAAGATTTTCAATGTCCTAGATGTAATCAAAGTATGCAAGAACCTAGATTATTTCCTTGCTTGCATCCTATATGTTCATCATGTGTTTCAAAGTTAATGAATATATGTAAGTGATTTAAAATTAGAATTTTAATTTAATTTTTTAAAAATGTAATTGATTTTATAATATATTTTTTTATATTTATAGCATTTTCTAAATTTTCAAAAGATATTACAATCCAAAATTTTCAATTGAAAACTAGTGAAAGTAATTATTATGAAACTTGTCCTTTGTGTGATTTTCAATTACCAAATGCTAATTCGGTAATTCCACCTCCACATTATATCCTTCAACATCGTTTAATAATGAATGCTATCCATTCTAAATTTGCAAATAAAATACTTTGTGATATTTGCAAAGATGAAATTGTTGTAAGCATTAATTAATAAGGAATATAAGCATCATTTCAAAAAAAATTTAAATATTTTATAAATATATTATTTTTAATATAATTTTTTTTAAGGCAATGGTTCAGTGTTCCACATGTTTTCACAATTTTTGTTTAGATTGTGATATAGAACATTAACAACAAATTACAATGGAATTAAAACCACTAAAACATTCATTAAGACCGTTATGGGAAGCTACAAAAGTATGACGTACTGTACTTTGTCAGAAACATCCTACATATGCCTTACATTTTTATTGTATTGCATGTCAACAGGTTTATAATTTGCTCTTTTAGTTAATATTTTTCTATTTAATGAATATCATTTTTTAAGTATATTTTTCAGGTATCCTGTGAAGAATGCATATGGAGCATTCAACACAGAGGTCATGCAAGTGAAAATGCTATTGAAGCTGCAAAACAAGTTATTTGGTACTTAACAAAAATGCTTCAAAAAGCAAAAATACTTTTAAATATGCTTTTAATCCAATATGATCAAGATGCATTTTTAAATACTTCTGAAGAAATAAATAATATTTTCATTTCAATGAATTATAGGTATATCAAATATAATAATTTTTTTTATAATTATTTATTAGATAAAATAATATATTATTGTATATATAATAATATTGTATATATAATATACAAATATTATAAATATTTTAAAATTAAATGTATATTATCATAATAAGAAAATTTTAAACATGTATATAGTTTGTAATATAAATTGTCATGTGATGATTATAAAAAAACTAAAAAATTTGATCAAAAATATTTTGAAACTGTCATTTGAGGTACAATTTACTATAATACTGTAAAATATTATATTATATTATAAATTTACTATAAGATATTATAATTTATATTATATTTATATTATAGATATAAAATAAAATATAAAAACCTACAATGAAAATAAAATCTCATTATATAATTTTATATTATATTTATATATTATATGTAAATACTTATGCATAAAAATAATAAAATATACTCATTAGAATATAAAATAAAATAATATATATTTATATATATTTATATTTATTTTTAAATTAATAACATTAAAATAACAATTGATATTTCTGAAAACTTAAACAACATCCATAACAAAAGATTGATCCACAGCAAAACCAATGGTGTATACCAGGATGACCATGTCCACAGCCTCTATATCCACCTTTAATTAAATTATATTTTATATTATAATAGATAATAGCATATAATAAAATTATTCAAAGAATATATGTTACCAGGCATAATCTTCACATCCGCAAATAACTTCTTTCTTACCACCACTTGAACAAAATGTATAACAATGATAGATACCAATATGAGATCTAAATGTGTTCCTTATATCTTCACAGGAATTTTCTGCAAAGTTATTTTTACTCAAAAAAGAAAAATAAATAATATCTTTATGTAATAATATCTTTATGATTGAATGAATATTTACCTAATACATTATTACAAATTCCTAAAGTTTTTAATCTTTTTATTATTATGTTAGCAAGACTCAATATTTCTATATCTGAACCATCTGCAAGTAATTCATTTGTAAAAGAAATAGCATCAAGAAGTTGTTTTGCTCTTTTTAATCTATTAAATTCTTGAATTCTTTTATATGCCTCTCTAGTATGTGATACTGTTGTATTGCAATTCTTTAATTTTGTTTCATCATTGAAAGTTTTATCGAAATATTTAATTAGATTAAATAATATCAATACTTGTAGCTTAAGTTATATTATATAATTATATTATATAGTCAATATCATTTTAAATTTTCCAAATATATATATATAAATAACGATATTATATAAATCTATATTATTAAAATAATATTTGTCATGTGATGAATGTTTAATAAAATTCTTTATTTACATAAAATAATATATTATTTATAGTTTTATACTGTCATTTGAAGTTCAAATATATTATATTTATATTAATATATATATTTCAATAAAATATATTTTCATGAGTTTCAAAGTTATTATTTCTTACGCATAATTACATACACGAATACAATTATATTCTATTATAATTTTATAATTAATACCGTCGTTTTTCACAATTATTAATTTGAATTCCTGTAACATCTTAAAATATATATATATATGTCAGAAGATATTAAAATAAATCCATATTTTATGAAACAGAAATATATTTTATATGCAATATAATCTTTGAATGTTAGGTTAAAACAATACTTTTCTCAAAATATATTTGAAACATAATTATTTTAAATAAAATATTCATTACTTCAATCTATAGGAATTATTTTATAATTTATAATTTATATTCATATATATTCAAAAATATAAATTGTTTTTCACGAAAAAATTATACGAGCATATACTCTAACATTTAAAACAACAAAATTATATAAGTTTTTATAAAGTAAATTATTTAATTTAAATTTATATAAAAAAATGTTAATATAAATAATTTAATATAAGATAGATTAATTATTTTTTTTTNTAAAATATGAATTCATGATTATAATTTTAAAATTTTTGTAACTAATCTTATATTCTTTTATGATTAAAAAATAAATGAATAATTATTTTATAAAATATTATTTTTCGTTAGATTAATATTAAGCAATATTAAATAAATCTAAGCACATAAAATATTTCGTTTTATTATTATTATTTATAATTGTTTGCAATTATAAAATAATTGATAAAATTTATAATCCATAAAATTAAAAATACATACATATATTATATACGTATATATGTTTAATATTAAACATATATACATATAATATTAAAAATAATATGTACTATGTTTACTAATAAAAATAATTAAGAATAATAAGGTACAAGTGTTTTTAATCCTAATATTTTGGAATATTAAGTTACTACTAATTTTTGTATTTTAAAATAAATATAATCATAAATTTAATAAAAAAAATTATTATACACTACAATTAAGTGCAACTCCTAGAAAATCTTCAAATCCAATAGTGATTACTCCTGTTTGTTCATTATCCCTTATTCGAAAAGCATCTGAAAAAAGAAGTTAAAAACAATAATATATAAATTAATTTAATAATATGTACATAAAGTTTAATATTTAACATTTTTATTATTTTAATTTTTTTATTTATTTTTAAATATTTATTTACCTGTAAATCTCTGAATTTGAACACATAATACAATAAATTGATCTATAGTGATATGAGAATGACTAATAGGATCACTTTTTTTTATTAAAAATGAAATGAATTTTGGACTTAGTCTATATCCCATTTGAGTTAAAGCTGCACTTAATTCATTTTCTTGTATACTTCCAGAATTATCATGATCAAAACCACGAAAGACACCTAGCCATGCATTAATATAATTATAAAGAGCTTGAAATTCAAGTAAATCTATTGTACCATTTTTTTCCTTATCAAACATTCCTATAAGAAAAAATTGTCTAATAAATTATAATGAGTTTTAAGAATATATAATATAATATACATACCTATCATAAGTCTACATGCTGTATCTGAAAATGTACCCCCTTGTCCATTTGCCAATGCAGATTTTAATTCTATAGCTGTGATTTTTCCACTGCCATCTCTATCAACAGTACCAAACCATTGTTGTACTTCTGGACTTATTTGTGTTTCAGGATTAGTTGAACCATACATTGTATTCTAAAAATTGATAATATTCACTTTAAAATAATAAAATATGAATTTTTTATTTATTCATAGAATATGTTTCAATGTATAAAATATATTAATTGAAATATAATTACTGGATATGCCATGACTAGTGTTTACTAATTGTTAAACAGTATTATTTGTAAGATGTATTTAATATTGTAATATCATACTATAGGACTACACAATTACAGTATAAAGTATAGATATATACATATATGTATGATCTATTATACATGTTACATAGATAAGTAGTCATTCATACGATTCGAATAATACTTCATTAATTTTTTTATATTTAAAATAGTGTTTGTGTATATATATATGTTTCATATAAAATAAAAAATATATTTTATTTTATAATGTTTTATTGTAATAAAATTAATAATTTTTATAGTAACGCGCTAAAATGACAGTGCCATCTTACGCATTGTTTTGTATCTAATACGATCGTGTACACATACAGAGAGTAGGATATTCTCTAGTATTCGCTTTTGCTTGCTTTTCTGACAGTAGTATTAGATAGGAAAAGGACGACTGTTGAACATTATTTTAATCTTTGTTAATAAGTAACTGATTTTGATCTCACAATGGACGATTTACAGAATTATAAACTGCAGCTTCAACAGGTGAGATTTTTATATTTAACCTATCACAAAGAATGGAATGACGAGTCCATTTTTGGTAATCTCTTTTTTGTTTATGACATCAAAACATGAAATAAAGTTTATATTTTATTCTATTTTATTATTTTAGGTAGAAGCTGCACTTACTACGGATCCTAGTAATGAAGAACTTCTTAAACTAAAAATTGATCTTGAAGAAGTAATAGAGTTGACACATGATTTAATTAAATCACAACAACAAGAAAAAAGGCAAGCCAATGGTATGGATGCTAAAGATCCTATTTTACTTGCAGTTTTGGCTAATAAGTGGAAGGTTGGTGATCAGTGCATGGCACCTTGGAGTGAGGATGGCAAGTAAGTTAAGTTATAATTTATATATATATTTTTGATAAATTAACAGTTATTTATTCTTAATTAATACAATCTTAATTAATAAATATAATCAATAAATGAATGTGTTTATGATAATGACATGTATTTTTATTACATTTTTCTAGATATTATGAGGCAACTATAGATGCAATAAGTGAAGATGGTGTTGTTAATATAACTTTTAATGAATATAAAAATACAGATGTCACTATGCTTAGTCAGTTAAAGTCTGTAGCTAAAAGGCCAGCATCAGATTGGGCAGATCAAAAATCAAAGTGAGTTGACAAGCATTTATTTATTTTATTTATCAATAGTCATTATTAACATGACCCTTCCCCTGCAATTTTAAGCACATATCAGTTTTTTGGAGAACATTGCGGGATAAGTTTTATAAGAAACAATGATTACTAATTGTTCATTTTTCTCCTTATTCCTTAATTCCCAATTGGCCACGATATTCACTCCACTGTTTGGTGTGCTTCGATCTGAAATTCCATTATTGTTCATTTGTCTCTTGGTGTCGCACTGTTGTACATCGCCGGAATCCAGGAAAAGGTAACAAGAAATAATAGATTTTTGTTGAATTTCTTTTTTTATTCTTTTTATTGTACGTGATTTTTAAATAATATAATATTTCACATTTAAATATGAATAAAATAATAAGGTATTATAATAAGAATACAATGATAAAGTTTATTAATTTATAAAATGAATAATCATAAGTAAATTTTTAATTATAATTTATATTAATAAATTTGTAGGTGAAATAAAACTATTTCCATTTCATCATTATTCTTATAAATATTATTCTTTCTGAAATAATAGCAATAGCAATCACTATTTTTATGTTATTTAATCAAACTATACACTTTTATATATAATGAATTTTACAATACATAATATTAATAATATTAACAGCAATATTAATATATTAATAGAATTTATTACAGCTATATCTTTTATGTTTTGTAAATTTTAAAAAAAATTTTATATGGATATATTCTGATACATTTATTTTTAGTAGTTAACTTCATGAATGATGGGCTTATTAATTTACAGAAAAATGCAAGCCGCTGCAGTAGCAGGCTCAGATCCTAATAAACAAAGGGAATATTTAAAGAAAAAGAAACAAAGAAAACTCCAACGATTTAAAGAACTTGAAGAGGAACGTGAAATGGAAAAAAATAAATGGCTAGCATTTACAAATAAGGTATTATTAATAAATAATTGAAATTTTCAATTACAAATTTCTAAATTATTAATTTGTTGTATTTTTTAATGTAGTCTTCAAAAAAAGGTGTAATTAAAAAAAGTATATTTGCAACGCCAGAAAATGTGAATGGTCGAGTCGGAATTGGTACTTGTGGCGTAAGCGGTCGAGAAATGACTAAATTTAGTAATGGTGAAAAATGGAGAAGAGGAGCATGAATGCTATTGTAAATATGAAATTTAATATTTCGTGAGATAGAACTATCGATTATTGTTATTATTACACTGAATTCAGTTTTGAAAAAGCTGAATATGTATGTTTTGTGTTGCAAGAATGTTTCTGAGTATATGAATGAAGTGTGTTTAGCGGTATTCATAGATTGTACGTAGATATTATGTTATGAATGAACAATGACCTCAAGTATCTGGAAGGTATTTGGATTTTCTACCTTTATGAAATGAATGATTGACGTGAATGAGTGTATTTCTAGATCAATACATTTATGTGGATATGATTTGTTTATAATCTGTAATGAATACGAATAAATGTATATTTTAAAGTCAGATAATGAAATTTTGAAATTATTTATTAAATCCTTTTATAGAAGATTATTTTAAAATTTCTAAATATATAAGTTATTTTTTGAATATTTGAATAATTATAAAATTATTTAATTGATAAATTTTTTGTGATTAAATAAATTATTTTTTATTTTGAAGCAATTAAAATGACAAATTAAATAGTATTATAATACGTTATAAAGATAAACTAATTACATCCTATACTATGCTTAAATAATTAAGTAAATATATATATAGTTTATGTCGTTAAAGAAATCAAAAATGGTCGCTCTGTTGTGGAATAACACGTCACCAGTAGGTGATATATTTGAGATGATAAGATTAATATAAGAAGTTGATAAATTGGAAAAAATGAATATATTAAAATACTATATTATAGTGGAAACTTGTAATAACTGTTGCTTTGTTTAAAATACTAGAAACTTATTCTAACCTATTTAAGAAAAAATCATCAATAAACATTAAGTATATTTAATATTTTTTTTTTCATTATGATAATATGATTATATCATTTAAGTTATATTAGTTGTTGATTTATTTGAAAATATTAAATAGTATATATTTTCATAAATGATGATATAGAAATGAATCTTCAAGAACAATTTTTTATGTGCCTGTCAATTTTTTATTTAAGACTTTTAGAAAATTAAAATTGATTGAAAGCAAAAAGACTGATTTAATTGTTAATAAAAATTAATTAATTATTTTATAAAAATAAAATATTTATCTACAAGAAGATATGGAGTCAAATGAAAATAAATTATCAAATGGAGATGTTATAAACAATAAAGATATCGATTGGTCTAAATATGGATTACACAATAATATAGAAAGTCAAAAAAATAATGAAACACAAAGAAATAATAGACAATATGAAGAATTTGGATCTGAAATGTATCAAACTGGAGCAAATGAATTATTTGCTCAAGAATATGTAATTAAAATAAGATAAAATATTAAAATAAGTAATTAAAATAAGAAAATATGTGATTTGATTTAAAACTTTTATTTTTTAGAGTGCTGATCCTTGGTGGAAATCAAATTTTTTTATTTCTCAGCCTGTATTATTTGGAACATGGGATGGAGTTTTTACATCTTGTTTAATTAACATTTTTGGAGTTATTGTCTTTTTAAGATCAGGATGGATAGTAGGTCAAGCTGGTTCTTTCAATGCTGTATTAATAATTTTATGTACAGGTAATAACAATGGTTTCTATATGTCAATGATAGTTAATTTTAAATATTTGAAAAAATTTGATGATTTATTTTAGTATGCATTGCATTGGTAACAGTATTATCTGCTGTGGGAATATGTGAAAGATGCCGTGTAGAAAGTGGTGGAGTTTATTTTTTATTATCACATGTGTTAGGATCAAGATTTGGTGGATCTATTGGATTATTATATTGTTTTGGACAGGTATGTGAAATAGTTATTATATAATAATAATAATAATAATAATAATAACAATAATAATAATAATAAAAGTAATAATAATTTTAGAATATTACTTAAAAATTTTTTTTAGGCGGTGGGTTGTGCTCTAAATGTCCTAGGATTTGGAGAATCTATGGCTGGTCTTGTGGGTTTAGAGTCTGCATGGGCAGAAAGAGGTTTTGCTTGTGCTGCTGTTATTTTATTATCTATTATTAATATTGCTGGTGTCAAATGGGTCATAAAACTTCAATTTATTTTATTATTAATTTTATTGCTTGCTGGTGTAGATTTTATGGTTGGAAGTTTTACTCACATAAATGTTGGTAAGATAAGATAATCTGTTAAACTTATATATTATATATATTTCTATTATTATTTTGGATATATATATAATGCTATACAAATTATAGAAGCTGGTTTTGAAGGTTGGTTATCAGGAAATTTAAAAAATAATACTTTTACCAACTATCAGGATGGATATAGTTGGTTTACAGTTTTTGGTGTATTTTTTCCTACAGTAACCGGTGTTTTAGCTGGTATTAATATGAGTGGAGATTTAAAACATCCATCTACTGATATTCCTAATGGCACATTGGCAGCTGTGGGAACTGGGTAAAAAATAGTTTGAAAATATTTATATTACATTCATCATTAAAAAATTAATTACAATTCTGTAATTTAATTTCAGAACATTTTTATATTTATGTTTTTCAATATTTCTCGCGGCAACTTGTACTCGAAAAGCACTACTTACGAATTTTATGATTGCATCAACAGTATCAGCAATTTCAGTATTGCTACTAGCAGGTCTTTATGTTTCATCATTTAGCAGCTGTTTGGGTGCAATGTATGGTACACCTCGAGTTCTTCAATCTATTGCTAGTCAAAATGTTTTACCAGGAATTAGTTGTTTGCAAAGAGGAGTAAGTGTAACAAGAAAACTTTTATTATTTAAATTATTTATGATTATGATACTAAAATAATTTTGATAAATTTTAGAAAGGACCAAATAAGGTACCTGTATATGCAATGTTAGTTGTTGCTGTTGTTACATTGACTTTTATTATTACCGGTCAAATTAACACACTTGCACCAATTGTTACTATGCCTTTTCTTCTAACTTACGCATGCTTGGATTATGCATATTTTGCTCTTGCACAAACATTTGATATACAATTGTCTAGAGAACAAAGATTTCGAACACAATCTCCAACATTTGATCGTGATTATGGTTCTGCAAGTAGAAATAATTCGATAACGGACACAGATAACGATTTAGATAATTTATTCCCTGAACGAATAAGACATAAAAATCTAATCGTAAGTATAGATAATTGTTTCATTTATTATTGATGAGAAAAGTAATAGTATTTTATTCATTATTTTCAGAGAAATCCTAGTCTTTCTGAAAATAATGTTTATATAGATTCTTCACCAAGTATCGATGAAAATGGCAGTGGAACTGATACTTCAGAACGAAAAATTCATATTCATAATAAATTAGGAAATTGGTATAGTCCTTTATGTAATAGATGGTTTTCATTATTAGGTGTAAGTCTTTTTTTATTATTATTATTAAATTAATGATATTTTTTAATATAATTAATGTAATAATATAATTATATAAATTTAATATGGATTTATTTTATAGTGTCTTATAAAATTACTTATTATGTTTCTTGTTCATTGGAGCTATGCTATTGCTAATATTGTTGTCGTTTTTCTCGTTTGGAGTTACATTGGCCATGCTAATCCTGCAGTTAAACCAGGTGTTTCATCTGAATTTAAATTATTTAAATGGTTGAAAATGTTGTTGTTAAGGATTATGGGGTAATTTTTATTATTGTTACAATTTTTTTTCTTGATGTATATAATGTATATTGATTTTAATGAAATGTTATTTATAAATTTTAGAAGAAAAGTTTATGATTATGAACAAATTGTCGTTACACCCGTGCATCCTGGTGTTGAAACTTGTTCAGCTCAGTTAAATGAAGAAAACGAAGATTTTGCTGGAAGGAGAAGATATCATCAAACAGCTACTGTGACGGGACAATGTGTCAGTATTGATTGAATATTTGCAGGATAATTAGGCAAAATTTCAAATGGAAATCAGATATAAATTATTTGAACAGAAGGAATTGTATAGGAATCATATTATAAAATATCATATTTTAAAATAGAATGAAATAAGAAGAAGAGCATTGTAATTTACAATATTATTGACCGCACAAAACTAGTCTAGTTAAGAACATTTCATATCTTAGGTAAAAAAAATTTTTTATAAAATACCATCACAACCTGATAGCCTTAACAGTAATAATAATTAAATAAAAAGAAAAAAGAAATATGCTATGTCACGAGAATAATAAATGAACAAAGTCACATGACTTTTCGTACTAGTTTAGTAAATTATATTAGACAATTGAAATGCCATACTGCCAGAAGCATTTCTAAAATGGAGGGTCCATATATTCAGTGAATTATTTTAAGAAATATTTCTTATGATGTGAGATTATTTATTCTTTATAGATTTTATAATTTGTAGTTAAACATAATATTCTATGTATCATTGAAGATATCGAAAGATAATGTTGGATATCAAACTATTTATAATATATAATCTGTAAATATGTAGTAATGACATATTTATATGCTATTTAACATTTTTATAAGTATCGTCAAAGATGAATATGTTAATAAATATATATATATAAAACAGCTAAAATTTGAATTTTTATTTTATTTCTTACCTTTTTTTTCTTTCTTATATAAAATCTTTAAAAAATTTATTAAAAAAAAAAATTTTTGTCAAAAATCACTTTTTTATCATATTTTTTGAAACTTACTACTCTAATCAATTTTATATATACATTTATATATTTGGCGGGTTTTTATATTTTATAAATTATATTACATTTATAAATCTTTTAAAATTGTTTTATTATATACAAAAACATCAATATTTTTATTTAATAATGCACTAAATAGAATAATATTTATTAAAAAAATAAAAGTTTTAATTATATATTATATACATATCAAGTTTTAATTAAAATATATTTCCGGTTTACTTTCTAGCAAGTGTATTGACGTACGTAGTGTTCAGTGAATAGAATCATTTGGAAGTTCGAATAGTGCATGAGATTATTTTTTTATACAAATTATTCGTGTAATTTTATTTTTATAGTGTAAATATACATTTTACGTTGTTACTTGTATATTTTTTAAATAGTAATAAATCATTAGATATATTAAGTAATAATTATTATCATTTATTTATTCGTGATTTATAATTCGATAAAGTAGTACGTTAAGTGGGAAAATGTTTTAAGTGCCTTATCAATACTTCATTTTTACAAAATCAGGTAAAATTTTTAAAATTGAATTTTTTATTTCTAATAATAAGAAATTATGTATATATCAAAATATTTCTTTGTTTAGTTATTTATTTTATTTAATTTTATTAATATTTCTTTAATTATTTATACTTAATACTTTAATTAATTATTATTTTATAATTATATTATAATATATTTTATTAATTATTATTTTATATTATGTTATTTAATAAAAAACGAGCATTTTATCTATTATGTCTAATTAAGTATAATAAATAAATAAAAGAGATTAGAAATAAATTAAATTCCATCATTCGTATTTATGCAGTGAGGACTATTCAAAATCAAAAAATTATGGCGTGGAACATTCAATTCTTAATCGCAATAGAAGTGAGAATTTAACTAATTGGAAAACAGCTAGCTAGCGAATACAAGATATAATCGTGGCAATAAGACATATATATCCTTCTTGAGGTTAGTAATTTTTAATAACTTTAATTGCGCAATATTTTTAATTTCTATTATTATTCTGTTATTTTTTTATCAATTATTAATTAGCATAGGCATACATAACTATTTATATATATTATTTTAACAAAATTATATAATCTTTTGAATTTTTTTTTTTACATTAATCATCTATTTGATTATTGGAATTATCAATTTAATTTTAAGAGTAAATGTGAATTTTGATTTTAAATATTGTTTTTTTTTACATTTTAATACAATTTTATTTTATTAATATTTATTAATAATAATTAGTATAATTGATATAATATTGATAATAATATTGATAGTTTGAACATCTGTACTTGAATATATGTTCATTACAGTTATTTATAAAATCAAAATATATTAAATATATGAATTTTTAATTTAAAAATAATTAAATAATCAAGTAATCATAGGGATATATATTTATAAATAAATATATATAAAGTATAAATGTAAAAATAAATAAAATATATTGAAAAACTTTAATCAAATATATTTTAGTGAAAGACTCATATATTTTTCGTTATAATAAAAATTTCAATTATTACATAGTAATGATAGTATACATTAACTTTCTTTTTTATTATAATATATTTAACAATTTAATTATTTAATTTTTTATTATGAATTTAAGTATGATTTGAAATCTGAAAATTAGATTAGATTTAATTAAATAGATGTATGAAATGTAATGTACAAGCAAACATTTTGCAATAGCGTGAATTTTAGAATCAGAACAATAAGTTTTGAATATTATTATTGCATCGAAAATAAAGAGATTACTTGAATTTAATTATTTTATTTAAAATTAATTATTTATTATCATTAATTGTCAAGTTTGAAATAAAATAGATATCAAATCAAGAAATATTAATTTGTTCGATAAAAAATAAAGATAACTAATATTCTTTTTAGTTTTTAGATTTTATTAAATTTTATTTTCAAGTTTAATCTTTCGGTTTTTATTGCCAGGATCATATTCATGTGCTCAGATATTATTTGGATAGGAAAGAAGCAAAGCATTTTTGATGAGTTCATAAGTTTGTAACAATTTATTTAGCGATTGATGATGCGCTAATGTATCATATACAATGTATTTTCCATTGTGTGTATGTGCGTATGCGTATATGTAATTAGTCTGTGGAATTGCATTGTTTCTATTGTTACTTCATTTAATATTATTAATTCAATTACAATTTATTATAACATTGTTACATCCGTTATTTGATATTGTAGATTATAATAATCTATCAAATTATAATGATATTAAAATACTATTTCTCTTTTTAAAAAATATATAGATTCTCTTGATCATGTTTTTATTTAAAAGTTGAGATATGATTTTTTATCGTAATTTTTTTATTATATAAGTTGAGATATGATTTTTTATCGTAATTTATGCAATGATCATTAACCATCATCAATCGATTTCAAAAAAATGAAATACGTAAAGTTAAAATGGGAGAAAACAATATGCCAAGCTCAGAGATGTCCCTAATATAGCTTTTTGCTTCCGAGTTTTATGTGTGAGAATATTAGAATGAATATGTTGGTATATTTTTTTTAAATATAAAGTTGGGTAGGATAGGTAGTATACTTTTTAGTGTACTTATTAATTATAAATAGATAGAATCAGATAAGTTGTCACAGTCGGATAAGTGTATTTTCATACAATAATCTGCACATGTTACCACGATCACTGTGATCCATATTATGATATTTAGTTTCCGTGATTTAATCTTTTTTTCTTTTTTTTTAAATTCGCAATTAGAAAGTGTCAAATAAATCTAAGATTTAAGTTTTAGCTATGATTGCGCCCAATGAGAGAAATTGGACAAATTATCATGGAAAAGAACAACTACAATGGCTTCTCATCTTTTGAATTTTCTTTCCAAATCCAAAGGATGGGAAATCATTTTTATTACTACTTTGTCATTATGCTTGTTTTTAGTAGTAATAATTTATACTGTGGAAATGGTTCTGTTTCTAGATTATAGAATGCAGTTATATATTTTAATAATTATTGCTTTTATTTTTAGATTTTTTTAAAACTTTCTTTTACTATTTTCTTTGCAAAACAATCAAACGAATATTTTCCAAAGAAACATCAAAAGAAAAATTTATTGAATTTTAATTTTAATACGTTAATATAGAGTGGATGAGAATGTGGTTAGAATGAGTTCCCAATTTGCCACAATTTTGTAGAAATCATTATTATTATTTGATATAGTTTAATTGCTAATTGCATCATTATGTAATCATAATACAATTATGAAATATATATGTAGCAAATATTCAATTTATTCGTTCCTATTTTTAACGCGAAGTTATTTTTTATCACTACATTGTTCATACATATTCAATCTATTTATAATTAATAATATTAATGACAAATTAATTTAAATAAATCCATCGTTATAAATTTATGTTTCCCTTCGAAAAAAAAAAAAAAAAGAAGGAAAAGAAAAAAATTAAGGGAAAAAAAGAATACCCGTCACATATGATATTCGCCAATTAAAATCACATATTCGAAGGATTATAACGTTTACCATCGATTCCGCTAATCCGATCTCTCGTTTTCAGATCACGAGCGTGATCCACACTTTATTATTTATTCGCGAGCGTACTGTAACCAAGGATTATATTTCGTCCATGCTTGTGCATACACGCGGCTCTATTAATCGGTCCAGATTCAGTGAGTACCGTGGAGGCCGGTTAAACTCGCGGCGAGAGCTTCGGAAGCCAGGAGGTTGGCGGTGATCTCGCGGGCAACCGCGATGGTTAACCCTCCCCCGCGTGGCAACCTCTTAGGCGGTTGCGTTAAAATCCTTTACGCCGTCAGAATGCGAGATAATTAGTTATGCTCCATGCACCTGCATTTCCACTGTATCCACTGCATCTGCATATTCTTCGGACAGATCCGGTGTTCTTGGTTTTTCAGTTAAAATGAAGTAGGATGATTAAGATTACTCGTTGTGAATATTTTTTTACACAGTAATTCTTTCGAAGGGTTGTCGAACAATTGTTTTCTAAAGGCATAAATAATAGATTTTGTATAACTTAGAATATTTATTTTGATTCCCATTCATGAATTGTTTAGAAATTATTTTTTTTAGAAAATTTTCTTTGCTTTAACATAAATAATTGCGTGATCGTACACATTTTATCTATCGTATTTTCTTTTAACTTATTGTTATATTTTTTCGAATTCATCTCTTGTTATATATATAGTAGTTACAAATTTAAAATTCTCTTCATACGTTATATCGATCTTTCTGAAACACATTTCTAAAGTACACCAAAAGGTGAAAACTTTTATTACCGCAGAACATTTAATATTTTTCTTCACTTCTTTAGAAGTATTGTAGGAAATTTATTCAAATGGTTCATTGTGTATACATCGAGTGGGATAAGGTTTACGTAAACGGATAGTTTTATCGGATTGCCGGTGAGAAGGCAAAAGAGTGAATTTTTAACAAGTTGCAGAAATAAGAAGCCATTGGTGAAAACTTTTGCTGATCTGAAATTCTGGAAAATTTGCAACCGACGTCCACTTTTCCGAAAAAAAATAATTCTTTTTCCATGAAAAAATCATTTTTGAAAAAATTTCCGATAGAAAGTTTCACGATCCGCGAATTATTAAATCTTTGATGATAAAATATGTCTTATTTTTATTGAATTATAATTTAATTGTAAGTATTTGGATTAGAATTTTTGTAGAAATTATTGACTTTCGTTTCAAGTTTTTTTTTGGAATGATGTTTCTTCGTAATCTTGTTATTTGCTTATCTTCTTTATATCTTATTCGATTGTTGTTCGAGATTGCGAGGAAGTTGGTCGAACGAAAAATCTCTATATTGGATTTGTGAATAAGCTTAACGTGATCGAATAAAAACACGCGGAAACATATTGGAAACATGGAATTTCACACAGAAAAGAGATGAATTTTCTGAATATCTTATTTATTAGATAGTTTATTTTTTCTTAATTTTAATTAAAAATTTTCAATTAATTTTAAAACACAATTTTATCATATTAAAGATTAACACCCACATTTCTTATCCACATAAGAAAAAGAATTCTTTTCCTTCTTATTTCTTATCCTTTTTTCTTTCGCATTTTTAAAATTTTCCAAAAGTATCTCCAATTTTCTCAATCGATTCCTAAAACGAAACTTACATCCAAATCTTCTCCAATCAACACAGATTTCATTACAACTCTCTTATAAAGATACTCGTACATTCCTTCATCCACTTCATTCATTCATTTCCTCTCGAGATATGAATAATTTACTTCATTGTTTCTTTAAAATTTTCCAAAAGAATCTATCCTCATAACTTTTCTTGCCCAATTTTTCAAAACAAAATCTATATATATAGTAAAATTTCACTACAAACCTCCCTTCTTCACGGTGATCGCCATTCTGTTTCCGTTTCATTCCTACAAACTATCTCCCTCTTACATTTTCAAAATTCCCAAATTTCATCAATCTCTTAAATGAAATCTCCCCACCTTCTCATTTCACAATTAACTCGCGTTAAAAATACACATCGACCTACCTACCCTTTCGTTTCGAACATACGACTAATCAACTTTATCCTCGAAATTTTCCAAAGCGATAGATAAATATCGAATTTTCTCCAATCCCTAAAACTCAAAACAAAACAAAACAATCCCTAAACGTAAAAGAGACAACAGATTTCTCGACCAGGTTGAAAGCGTAGATACGCACGATCGGCACTCTCTCACCCGTTTCCTCTCGAGATAAGAAGAAACTACTTCATCCCGTCCGGCCGGTTTCTAGCGGGTAG
>NW_006263534.1:421714-434427 GCF_000469605.1 Apis dorsata | reverse complement strand
GGTCGGCGTTCGCCGGTGTGGGATCCCTCCTAGTCGGATGCCGGATCCGCGGTGGAAACTTCAGTGCGCGATCAACCACCGACGTGTGTTTACGGTCGGAGCTCCAGCGGAAGCTGCGAGGCCTGGCTGCTTGTGGGGGGTGAGAGAAATATATTTTGCTTCTGACACGTTCCCCTCGTTCGATCGTCCATTAACCTCTTCCCTTACGACGTTCGGTAAAAAATTGTGCTCCGTGCCGTTTCAGTTGGAGAGATCGAGAGTAGAAGATGCGTGTGACGTAACTTTCGTGTAACACGTGTCTGTTGACGGAGTAATACCGCGTTCACTCGTAAGAAAAGTGTGTTGAACGAACGCGATTGATCGAGGAAAAATCAAGAGGAATACGAATGATGATCGTAAGATGAAGCGAGATGAATTCAATCGATGATCGTATCGAAGAGGTTAATCGATCATCGTTCATCCATTCGACGATGATTCCTTCCATCCTTGGATGGTCATCGTTATCCAATTTTGAATATTTATTTATAAAAAGAAATAAAAAAAGAAGGAAACGAGAAAGAGAGCTTTGATTTTCGTCGAGTGTTTTGAATCGTTTCATTTCGATGGAGTTGTGTACGAGTGAATGGTGGATTGACGAAGTTTTTGGAAAGAAGGGGGTAGTTTTTGGTGGAACGCGGAGAATCACCACGTGTCCTCGAGGATTCCGGGCTTGCGTGCGAGATGACTCGCGTTTAACGAAGCGGTTGTTAGGCCAGTCTTCGACTGAATTTCGCCGATGCCCCATTCTTCGTTTCGACACGAGTTTGCTCGATGAAAAAAACTGACTCGTCGAGTGGAGAGTGAGCGAAGATCGGCTTGAAATAGTGAACAATTTGATTTTTAATCGTATCTACTTGGATTCCGTACGTGAATCGTTAGATTCGTGTTTGATTTCGATGCAGAAATTTAATACGATTCCCTTCTGTTGGGAAAAATTTTTGTGCAAAAAAATTATTCGAGTGGAAATATAATACAAGTGATATTTTTTGTGAAATATTTCGTTTCTAACTTTGCCCATAATTTTCTTAAATCGAAGATTTTATTTCATTTGAATCAGTTTTTTTTTCTGAACTCCTCAATCTTTGAATAGAATATAAAGAATCATGGAATTATGAAAGTTGTAATTGGTGTAAATGATCACGTGTTCTGAGAAGAAATTTTTTTGAATTTTTCGCTCGTTGTACAATGTCTACAATTATCGATTATCAAACGCGTGAAAATTGAAGTAAACGATTTCATCATTTTAACGATCCTTTCTCGCAAATTCACATAACCACGAGTCTCTACGAAATGTATTCGGCTCATGTTCCATGTTTAACCTTAAACATGTTACACGAGATCATCAAACACAGTTTCAACGCGAAAAATACAAGTTCATCCCGTTTATGCGCACTTTTGTCACTTTTTTATACTTACGAGAAAACTTTTGGGGAAGTTGTTGGGCAAGTTATGAAGTTCGGTGGTTGTTCAGGGTCAAGGCGTCGATAGCGAGAATCCAAATGTATCTTTTCACCCTTATCTCAACCAATCATGTGTTTGCACGTCGTCGTTGTCTCGAAGTGGTGTGAAAGTTAACAATAGGTATTCCTCTTCAAAAACTTCTTTATTTCCTTTCGCGATAAATAAAAGATAAATCGATGCCAGGAAGGTGGATGGTACGATTTCGATACGAAAATCTTGAGCGTATCATCGATCTTCATCCGCTGTAAACGTCAGCGGCCCACTATTTTTTGGCGAGAATTTCACCGAGAAAAGTTTGATTCCAATCTGTCATTCGGAACGAAGGAAGGAAATAGGTCAACTGAACTGTTTTCAAGAGAACTGTCTCTCGCGCGAAAATTCGCACTACGTGGTAATCGTTTGAGGCTGTCGTCGAGAGGGGCTGGAAAGGGGGATGAAAAAAAAAAAAAAAAAAAAACGATGAAATCACGCTCACGTTCAAGAATCGACCTCTTTTCAATTCGAGATCCAACCGCGAACGTGCTCTAGGCGAAAAGATATTTAACATTTTCGCGGGAATTTTGCAATAATCCTCGCGCGGATGGATGTCAAGTCGGGGGTTTCTATTATATGAAAATATCCAATTTTCTCACGCAAGGAGTATTAAAATTGGACACAGAATGGAATTTTTTCCGAGTGTTGATTCGATTTTGAAAAGAATTTTGAATTTTATGGACAGGATAGTGAGTGTGAATAGTGATAAAGTGGACAAAGATGTTCGTGAAATATATTATATTAGATTTTGGAAAATATTATTAACGAAATTTAGCAATTCACGAGTTGTATAACAATAAAAATTTAATAATAAAATAAACAATACTTATTCATAATATGTTATAGTTTGTAATATAAGTAAATTTTTTATAAATTATAAATTAACAGATATTGTTGATAAATTATTATGCAAGAGAGAATTGCTCGTTTATTATTGATATGGAAATTACATGTGCTTATGCATTTACGAGAAATTTAAATTCCTAAAAATATACAGAGAATGCATATGTGTAATATGCAAACTGTGTACTAAATGTATAAATATTCGTTACAATATTTAGAGGATTGATCGTACTTTCATTTAAATTTCACTTTTTTTTCGGCTCGTAAAAATACGCGCAATCAACGCGATTGACGTCTGGCCGCTAAAATCTTTCGTTTTAATCCGAATCAATTCGTGTAACTTTTCATGCATTTTTAAGCTTAGTTACCCGCAACAAATATTCTAATTTTTATTTCCGCGACGCAAAGTTTTGAATAATCGAATAATTAGAATTTATTTTAATCCAATATTTTCCCAAATAAATTCGCAAGGAAGAGATCTGAAAAATCGAGAAGCAACAACAAGTATGGAGTAAGGTTTAAATTCCACGTGGAAAACTTTTAATGACGATTTTTCCCTGATGGAAGATTAAGAGACGAATACATCTCCATTTTATGGAATATTTTACTGGATCCCGTTCGGTGGATACATTCGATCAATAATTCAAAGATTCCGGTTTACCCAGCTTCTAGAGTAGGATGGTTTTTCGAATTCTTTTTAAAAAGAGAAAAAAAGATATCGGGACGATTTTTATTCCGTAAGCCATAAGAAGTTTATTCACGGCTATAAAACGACTATAAACCGTAACGGGCATAGTCATATAAAAGATATTTCAAAATTTTTTTTTTTTTACTTCCCACTTCGTATCGTATACGAGCAATGTATTCAAAATTCCAATGGACAAACTGATATATATTATATGAACAAACTCTCGCCGAACGACGATTCTCGACGAAAAGAAAGAAGCGTCTTAAAATAACCAAGCCAATAATATCTTTTCAAAATATCGATAAAGTTCGATAAACATTAGAGAATACGTTCACATCGTCCCCTCTCCTCTTCCAACTAACCTTTCCCAATCCAGATCTATTCCGGATCATCTCTCACCCCGAGATAATCCGATTTGATCGCAATACATCCCATAGTGATATTAATTCATAGGGGCAGCGTCGAAACACGAGGAGCGATTTTCATTGTCAAGGGTGGGCAGAATTACAGAAGGGGAGGGGAGGGGGGGAGGAACGCATTGGAAACTCCTGCTCGAGTAAGAACGCGAGGAACGCCGGGCGGTAGTTGTGCACTGGTATCGCGTGGGTGGTGGTGTGCACGGTGGTGTGCACGTACGTACGGTTTTGCGGTGGTACGAGCGCGCGCATACACACGTTAAACCCACACACGAGCATATTGGTCGCTCGTCGGAGTGGCGTAAAAGTGGTGGTGGTGGTGTGGTGACGTGGCCGTATCGCAGGCGTGGTTGTAGTAATAGCAGTAGTAGTAGTAGTAGTAGTAGTAGTAGTAGTAGTACGATAGCTGGTACAACGGTATGTCTGGCGAGTTCATGAATGAACGACCACTTCGCTTTCGCGCGAACGCTAATGGGCTTCCTTTCTCGCGCGCCGAACCGCCCCTCGTGTTTTTGTTACGCCACCACAGGTCCCGGGCACCTGTTACCAGGATAACGAATCGCCTCTCCCCTTTCCCTGGCCGATGATGCTCGGTCACGATCGTGCGTACACGCGTCCATTAAATTCTTCTTCTCCTTTTTTTTTTTCCTCCCCCTTTTTCCTCGTTTCTCTTCTTTTTTTTTCATCGTCAGCGATGATACGCGCGTTTTGGCTCGTTTCCGGATCGGGATTGCGGCTGTTCTCGGGCGATCATTGAACGGAGAGGGGAGAAACATGGTATTTTTGGGAGATTTTTTTTTGTTTTTGGAAAGGGTGGTGTGTGAGAGGGGTTAGGGAAAGATTTATGGACGGTTCGTTGCTCTTGATAAAGTTGTTTGGCTCCCGGTTGATTTGCCTGATTTTTGAGCCGTATATAAGGTGATTCTTGGACTTTTTTGGAGCAAAGGATTAAGTAAATTACCATCATATAGCGTTTGCAATTAATTTTAAACATTCTGTATAAAAAAAAAAGAGAGAAAAGAAAATGAGAAAAAAGAAGGGAGAAAGAAATTCAGTCCGTCGAAAAACAATGGTACCCTTTTCCCTTTGATGTTCTGAATCATTCAAGACATCAGAAACGTTTTCGCAACGTTTCCATCTCCTCTGAGCCTTGTTCTCTTCACGTGTTTATTCTTTTTTCCCCTCTCTTCGTCGTTTACCTCGTTGCACAGTAGCCCAGCAACTCGCTAATTTCGCCCAGCCAATTCAAACAAGGCGTCCAGTCGATCCGTCCCAGCCCAATTTACTTTTCATACAGTCTATTTTTTTCTCTCTCTCTCTCTCTATTCCTCTACAATCGTCCTGCATTCTCTTTGATCGTCGCTGCCGATTTTTCGATCGGCAGACACGTCGAATGTTGTTGCTCACCGTCTCGTTTTCCCCATTTTATTTGTACTCCCTATGTGTAAATATAATCTTATTTTTGTATAATTATTCCGCGGATCGATCGTCGAATAATCAAACGTTGTGTACTCGATGAAACCTTACCTTTTTATATTTTAGCTCTTCGGAGCTGATCATTCATTCTTCCATTCTCAATTCAACTCTTATGTTATATGTTATCTCGATACATATCACGTATCAATCCATTTCTTTCGCATAGCATGAAATTATTTTTTTTTTAATTTCTCCAGTGAATTTTGAAATTTAATCGGATTTAGTCGGATTTCTTTGACATGATGATGTTTCGTTATCGATTTATAATTTAAAATTTTACATTGAAATTCAAAAAATTGAACAATTTCGAGAAAACTTATACTGAGAAAAATATATTTATATTTCACAAACAGTTTTAACATTTTCGTTATCAAATCTCCATAGAATTTGTATGCAATGTATCGGTGAGAAAACTCATAAATTCGTACGACTACTGTTTTATATCGATAGGCCAGCCTCTTTCGCGAGAGGGAACAGCTCGTTTTTTCGTTCGATCGATGTTTTATGGGATACTTATATCGCGTTTTTATGATCAACGCATCTCTCTTCCTTTCTGGATAATCCAGGAATATCGTTTCGTAGGATTGTACGTTAGATACGTAAGGAATTTTTAATAAAATTGAAATTTAAAGTTCGCAAAAATATACGAATGCATGTACGAGGAATAAAATAACTTTATATGTCTTGTTTCGTTGTATATTATTACATCTTTAGATATTTCTCCTTTCCAATTACACCGTATGTCCAGTGTCACAATGAAAACAACGAAGATGTACACTGTATACAATTTCATGTATATTGCATCGTGTTTACGATGCAAATTTTACTCCCCGTGAAATGCATATTCTCATTAATTACAATTCTCGATCGAACGATATGGAATTGGCATGCGTTACATCTGTTAAGCAAAATTATAAAGTACAAATAATTCTTTTTTTTCTTTTTTCTTCTTCTTTTTTATTTTTTTTAATTTTTTTTTTATCAATGAATCATGCAGTCTGCTCCGTTTAATATTGTTTTAAATTGCAAATAAACCAGAAAACGTATTGAACACGAGATAACAATTAATTTTCTGTTTTTCTCATTATCAGTGAAATAACTGTCAGAATGGACATGAAATTTATTCAATTAATTGAAAAGTATTAATTTACAATGAGATATTTTACAATTTATACAGATGATCGCGTTTGCGACTGCATTTTTAGTTTTTTTGCAAAAAAAAAAAAAAAATTATTTTCAAATTACTTTTCAACTATTGACAAAAATTTCAGTTTGTAGATTTCCTAGTTTTTAAATTGGATAAATGTTAGTTTCAAAATTCTCAAGCCAATCCTTTGAATAGGGGAAACTATCGTTTTCAAAAAACTCTTTTCGGAAAAAACTTTTATCTCTATTATTATTATTATTTTCTTTTTTTCATTTCAATTCACAAAATCCTCCACGTAAATTTTTCTCATTTTACCAAAACCGTTTTTCCGTGCTTTTCAATATCCTATCCGATATATGGTATCGAAATTCTTGCTTTTCGTCACTGTACAATTTACATATATTCACGACAAAAATCGAAACAGATCTGTTCCAACTTTTTTTCCAATTTTATTTTTCCTTAAATTTTTTGAAAAATATCGATTAGATTTCTTTAGATTTCTTTTAAGAAATTAGATAAGAAAAATCGAAGGAAAATTCATAAAAGAAATTTTACTCGTGATATTTCTTTTTTCCTCTCTATTTTCAATTTCTTTCTTTGTTAACGTTATATCCTTTGATACAATTTTTACAAATCATAAAATTTTGCTAAAATTAATTCAAAAAAATTGTAGAATCTCGATTTTCATGATCTGCTTTCCAATTATATTCAAGTTAAAAATAAAAAAAATTAAAAGTATCGCGATAGATCAAAAGTACAACGTTTACACCTTTTGTGACAGTTTTTACGGGATCACACAATTATATATCCAAATTAAACCGAGACAGAACAGAAAGGTAAACGGTAAATGAAAGTAGAAGTAAATGGAAAGCACGCGGATACCGGTTTTCAGCGAAAAAATTTTCACGGAATGCGGAAATGCGGAGGAAGCAACACGGTCCTTTGGTGGAAAATACGCGTGTCACGTACGCGTAATGATTTCCAGGGGGAGGGGATGTAGCCCCGATGGTGTGTCGGCCGTCGGTCAATATTCAGTTCGGTTTTCCCGTAGAATGAAATTTATCGTGGAACGCGTGGCATTATCGGTTATCACGTTACGAAAGACACACGTCCCGTGGACATAGGTTGGTCCGACAGTCGCGCCGAATGCATGCATTAAACCCTGTTTGAAATATTAAATACGATATCGAATCGAACGCAAATAATAATGCTATTATCACCCGGTTCGAGTGATGATTAATTTAATAACGTTGAATAGTGCTTTTTCCCCATCCCCTGTTTTTGCTTTTCTTTCTCTTCGTCAACTTGAAAACCCTTAAAAAATTAAAGTATTCGAATAAACTTTATTTCGATACAGTATTGTGTTTGAATTTGTACATTAGACATGTACAAATGTATTTTTTCTTTTTGAAAATGGAATTTCAGAATTTTTTGTTTCTTTGTTTCAATCAAATGGTTTTGATTCAATATATAGTAATTCGAAAGTCTGAATTAATATGCGGTTTAATTGATCGGTTGTTAATTAAGAAAATATTCATGTATTTATTTATATTGATTGCTTGATGTATTTATTTCACACGTATATTCGAAATATAAGAAGAGTGTAAAGGTTGGTGTGAATGGGTATCGAAATTAGGCAAAATTAATCGGCGGTATAAGTTAGATTTTTCGAATCCACACGAATTGGCGGATTTCGCCAATTTGTTTATCTGAGATAACTGTTTGCATATCGAATTTATTCTCATTTCCATATTAACTCAATAGTGCTAATAGAGAAGAGCATAAACATTGTATAATTGTATCGGTGTTAATTAAAATTTAATTGTGTATTGATTATACCTTCTATTCGTTATTACAGATTAAAATAGAAGGATTAATCGAGTATAATTTACTCATTCAATTTTAATTAACTTCGAATAAAGGATTCATATAGTTCCCTCTTATTACCCCTTTTTAATTTCCAGTCCAGTTTTAATTAACCCAATAATATAATTTGCATTTTATCAACTGCGAATTTGCAAAAAGGATTCAAATATTATCCTTTTCCTCCCATTCTACATCTCGCGAATAAAACCATCATCGGATCTATTTATAGAATACCAATCCTTTTCCATCGATCCAACGCATTCCTTTTCCGAAATCCAATCGCTTTTTAAGAAGAAAAGAAATAAGAATTATTCGAAGCAAAGAAAAAAAAAAACAAAACAAAACAAAAAACAAAAAATCGTCGAAAATCACAATATCGTTGAGAAACAAACCAAAATTCACGCACACACACACACAACGTTAATGAACGTTGATGTAACAATTGACGTGAACGTTGCAGGAGAGAGGCCATTGGAAACGTTGAATCCCGGGGTTAATAACGCCGTTGGCATTATGGTAATAAAGACGAATGGGTCAATTAACCCCTGTACTCCAAGTTAATCCTACCCCCTACGCTTTATCATGCCGCATCCTCTCCCTGCCTCTATCTCCCTCATTCTTCTCTTTTAACGATCGTATATAATAAATTAATACGTCGATATGTTGCGTATACCAAGAGAACGACATAATTTTCGACGTTTACAACTTCAACCCCCTACTCCCTTTGGGGATAATTATTTTCCATCTTTCTCTCTCTTCCTCTCTCTCCCTCCTCCTCCCTCTTTCGCTCTCTCGCGTTGGATAAATCGGAACAATGGTGTAAATCACTGCGCGAGCAAGGGATGAGGTTTGTTGTTGTTAAGACCATCGATGTTAATTCAATTGGACGGGTTAATCGGTAATTCATACTTTCGGCGTTAATTCAATCGGCGGGCCGTTACAACGAGTGGGGTAAATAAGGGGTGGAAGGAGAGGAGAAATAATAATTTGAAATTTATTATTAATCGGCGAATATATCGTTGCGTTCGCACGACTACGTGACAATATTCATTGTGGAATGGAGAGGGGGAGGGGAGGATCTCTCGTTTATGCGGGTCGCTTTTTGTCTCCCATTTTTGTCCGCCATTTTTTTGCCGGCAGTGAATCAGTGGCAATGGTGTTTAAATCATTAAATTTTCAACGAGATTAATTTTTCTTCTCATCAAGTGATAGATCGGAAATGGAAAATAAAGAATGTTCGAATGGAAAAAATGAAATGTTTGGAGAAGGAATTTTTTTGTTGCTTTCGGATTCGGCGACTTTTAATCGATGAATTTTTTAACGTAACGCGGATTGATTAAATTTGTACGCCTTTTTTTTTATTGGTAATAATAAATGAGAAATAAGAAAATATGGAATTTATAAAGATCTATATGACGAATTTATTTTCCTTACGAATTGCGATTTTTCATCGATGAATTCTGAAACGAAACTCGATTGATTTGATTAAATTTCGAATACTTTTTTTTATTAGAATTATTATTTTCTTTTTATTATCGTATGGTACACGAGAGATTTATAAAAAAGTATAGTTTCCCGAACGAAATTTCATCGATTAAACTTTAAACCACTTTTCGATTAATTTTTTCGAAAATATTTTTTATCCAATGGTTTATCAAAAATGCAATACCCTTCGTGAAACGCGTCAAAAAGAGATAGGGATTACTTAACTTTGCCTTCCACCGATGTTTCTTTGTTTTTATTTATTATTCCACATAAAAGAATTGATTTGTGAAAAAAAATTAAATCGAACGAGCAACAGGATTTTTTTTTCAATTTCGAAAAATATTCGAAAAAGCTCGGACAAAAAAAAAATTCCCTTTGACGCAATTTACGCCCCCCTCTGTCGTGCGCTTGTTCGCGTTATCAAGTTGTTCGAAGTTCATTAATTAAAATCTCCGGGGCTAAATTGCGATCACAGCTTGCACACTCCTATTTACAAGTTTATTCATCGAAACAGCTATTCACATTATAAATATTCACCGGAGCTGTACGACAGGATCGAAATAGTTGAACGTTTTAATTCGCCCCGCTGAGATTTCTCCAAAGTGCACCCTCTTGATTTATCGGAAGCCCGCATAATTTCTGTCAATTAAGAGACCTCTAAACTCGAAATTCGTTACTCGGAAATTAATTTCATCGCGCGAAGGAAAATCGGCGGAAGTTTCCCCTCCCTGCTTAAACAACCACTTTGCCGAATAATCGAGCCGTGAAGAAACACGAATATATTTAATTTTTCTTTGATTTTAATTTTGCATTGCGCTCAAAGTAATTTATCCGAAATTCCATATCGAACGTTATTTTTCTCCCTTCGTTATCTCTTTTTATCGAGTGTTTAAAATCTGGAGGCCTTTTAAGAATTTTTCAAGAATTCATTAAGATCGATTAAGAATTGTAGATAATTGCAACTAATACCATCTCAAAATTTCAATTTTCCTAAAACTCTTCTCACTTTCATATTCGTCGAGCGAATCGTAAACTTATCATTCTCACTAAATATCTAATCCTCGAAATATCTCGAAATATTATACGTATTCATTTCAAAATTCTTTTGAAAAAAAAAAAAAAAGAAAAAGAAGCTATCCCTTTCATTGTTTATACATTTCTCATCTCTCTCAAAAGCAATCGCGAAACGTTATTTCAAAGTGCCTTCCATCCTTTGACGGGATCGTCAAAGGAAACGGCAATATTCATATTCCGGCCGCGGAAGCCAACTTTTATTAGCGTGTCACAAAGCTTAGCTGCTAATAAGAATCACGATTCGTTCGATTGTTCCCTGGATATATGGATAGGGGATCGCTATGACAGATGTCGATTGACACTGCTCGAGCCGAGGATGCAAGGGTGGAACAAAAGTTTTTTCGTCCAGACAATGGCCTCCCACTTGCCTTTTCGGATATACTTTCAGCCACTCGCACACCCCTCCCTCTCCCCTTCTTTTCATTCATCGCGAGGGAAAGTAGGAATCCTCGGAAGTCCTTTCTCTAATTTCTTTTCTTCTCTTCCTCCCCCTTTCTCTCTCTTTCTCTCTCCTTCACCCTTTCCCCCATGGGAATCTCCTCCCCGGTTCACCGACGAAGAGACTCGAGTGGCGCTCGAGTATCGAGTCGATGGCAGAACGAGATTGATAGAAAAGATCACGATGATATCGATGACGAAGGGGGCGGAAGGGAAGATCGATGCCGGAAGTATCTTTGCGTCGGCCGGAAGGTTTTATCGGGGGAGGCTGGTCGAAATCGAATATTCGACAGAGGGGTTGCGGTCTCGCGAATTTATGACCGGCTTTTACTCTCCGAGATAGGGTAAATAGCGTTACTTTTGCGCTATTTTTCTTTTTGGAAAATTGGATTTTTCTTTTTTTTTTTTTTTTTTTGATATAACAGATCATTTCCATGGATGGAACTTTTATCGAGAATGGACAATTTTTTTGGATAATAAATATTCGTCTGTGGTATGAAAGTAGAATAAATTTGGAGTTTAGAGTACTGCGATGAGTGGTGTATCTATCTTCAGAATATTTAGCGAAAGATGCGTTAAATTATAAAATACGAATTGATTACAAGATTTAAAATGAATAAAGTTTTCCCGGATGATTTAAAAGAGAATGGAGGAGAAAGTGAATTATTGAATTTGAAAGTTAATGGAAAATGTAAAGAGATATCGAATGATCCCTTTGCCGTTTGTATATCTCTTCGAATTTCTCTAAAGCTCGGTATAAATCCTCACGCAAATCGCATTCGAGGATTTCCAATATGGCGGCTTAATAACGCTGAAGACCATCTAACGCCATTAAATCCGGCGTAAAACTAACTAGAGGGACTTTAAGGGGTTTCCGCTTTAACAGAAACCAAAATCCTCCGTTTCAATGTTCACCCTTAACGCTGTTATCGTTTTAATGTTATCATTAAAAATTCTATAGTTCTATTGAAAAAAACGATCACCTATCTATCTCGACAAAATCTCGTTAAATTATTTACAATATAAATACATAATTATCAATATATAATTTACCATCGCAAAAGGAATTAACAGAGGCAAAGTTAAAAATCGACCAGCACTCGGATAAATTAAGTGCCACGCTACGAGCGCCGCGCCATTTACAACAGAGAAGGAGGGGAGGATAAAGAGGAAAAAATAAAGGAGATAAATTCCAATAGGAAAAGTGTGTTCGAGCAACAGCCCCCGCTTACGACAACCTAATAAAGCCGAAGACCATTAAACGCCATTAAATTCAGCATGAAACTAACGGGGGAATTAACGCTTTCTCCCTCTTAAAAGGAAACGAAAAAAAAAAAAAAAAAGAAAAGAAGAAAAAATAATGATCTTTCTCTTTCTCTCCGCGATTCTCCTGGCTTATTAGAATTTTTTCGTTTGAGATACTTAATTGACTCCGCGCGAACGGATGGGAAGAAAACTGTGTGCTGGAGGGACTGGGAGGGAAATGAGGGAGTGGGGACCACACGGGGGGATGGATCCAAGGGGTGGAAAAGGGACAGGGGTAAAGGGAGTGTGAGGAGAGTAAGTGGCGGAGAGACTGGTTGGGAGGGGGCCTCCATTATCGTAATTAATACCATTACAATTAACGCGGCGGAGACGTCGGTACGCTCGTCGAGCGAGCTTGGATTCCTTTTACTGCACTTTTATCGCGACCAAGCTTTTCCGGCTACGTAACGAGCGGAAACTCGGCTTTCGAATATTCTTGGAT
>NW_006263534.1:418829-421615 GCF_000469605.1 Apis dorsata | reverse complement strand
CACACGCGTCCAACGGATTTCTTTTTCTTTCTTTTTTTTTTTTCTTTTCTCGTCTTCTTCGCTCCCCACTTTGTTCTACGATAGTAGGAAAATGCGACGAACTATAATAATTATTCTCCCTTCCCTTCTCTTTTCATCTTTTCGTCTTCGATTAAATCTCGATAACGAAACAATTTGAAATTTTAAGTTTCAATAATTTTAAGGGAAATTTTATTACGAGAAGAGAGCGAGCGACATTGTTCATCCTTACGACGATTATTTATAATTATCCCTCAAGCGAAAAAACGACTTATCTCCGATCCATTCAACGAGAGTTCACGCTCGAAACGAAAACGGGCGAAAATGTTTAAATGATCCGGTGAAAGTTCAATTCGCAGTTCCATTACTGTAATCAACGCGTATGTACGTGTATGTATATGTGTATATACCCTGGAAACGGAACGGTGAAGAGAGGCAACCTGAATTCCATTCAGGAACGCGTTTATCACCGGCGCAGGTTTGTTCGGACGCGCGAAACCCTCGTTTCGAAGAGTCTTGAATTTCCAAGGCTCGGCTTGTATGCGAACGCGCCTGTTTCCATTCCATCCCCGTTTTATCGCCGGCCGCATTGTTATTTCGCGTGTTCAAGCCTTTCCCTTCATCCTCCACATCCCCGAGCACATGTTTTACCGCGATTAACGTTCCTTCGAATCATGGAACCCGACACCCCCAACACCCTCTCAACGTTCATTAATTCGCCTGATAAATTAATCCACGAAGCTGGTGACGGCCTGATTAATCTTCCTCTCCCGTTGCACAACGATCGATGGATCGCGAGACGAGGACCGTCATAGGGCTATCGTTTCCCTCTCCCCTCCCCTCCCCTCCACTCTTGCGCGTCAGAGAACAATGAAACCTTGGTCGTCGTCCGTTCCGACGATATAATCCTCTCTCGTCCCGGGGAGAGGAGATAAATTATGCGGGGGAGAGTTTGGCGCAGCTTCGGTTCATTCACGCGGTGGAGAAAGATCCATCCATTGGATGCCAGCAGCGTTACCTCTTAATTTGTCATTTCATGATATGGTTACGCGAGGATCATTTCACAGTTACAGTTTATACACGACGTGTTCGATCCGCGGGCGCGGATTTTCCTTTTCCCTTGCTCGCGTTGTGCGAAAAGCTGGAAACGTCATTTATCATCGTTAACAACGTTCGAGAGGGGTTGACCCGGTTTCCCCTATGTGTGTATCGTTTCACCGTAATTTTAATCGGAAACCGTCCACGCGGCGCATCCGTATTGCGTTATTGTAAACTCGTCAACCGAGTTCGAATTCTGGGAAAACTGTGTCGCCCGTTATTTATATCGCGGCTCGATGATACGCGGCCGATGATCAATGACATTCACCGTTCCGCGGCGTTTTGTCGAGAATTATCGGACGTGGATTATCGCCAAATTGCGTAATGCGAACAGCGAATCATTTTATCCCTCCCGGTCGAAATTGCAGTGCGCGGGAAAAATTAAGAATTTTTGAGAAAAGAGAGAGAGAGAAAGGAAAGGTAGATTCGAAAAAGCTATGCGTCGATGCAATAAATTCTCACCAAAGATCGGAGGAATTGGAAAAAAGTGATGAGAGGAATCGAATGATAGTTCGAATTTTGATGGATATTTTAAGATTCATTAGATTTAGATACTCTATAACTGGAGATGGAATTTGATAAGATTTGATAAAGTTTAATTATCTTTAGCTCCGATTAGTGATCTAACTTGGACATTAAGAATAAACGTTTAATATGATTTTTTGAATAGCAGTTCTGGTTATTTTTACGAGACTTTGTCTGAAAATTTATTTTTCAACTCGTCTGACTATACGCAAGCTTATTTCACTCGCAAAGTCCTTACACAATTGGTAAAATTCATCTAGGATTACTAGTTTAATGATCATGTTAACGATCGTTCTTTTCATTTAATAGATGATAATAATAATGATTTAATATTTTTATTTCAAGATCCAATATCATTTTATTCCAAACCCCATTACCGCGTGCTTTTATTTAAAATTATTCATTTCCATGCTCAACCAGAGTTTGTGCATTAATGGGGTGAAAAATTAATTAGTTAAAAATTTCGAATAAAATTACTTTAAATAATAACTTGTTTAAAATACTCGAACAACATTCGCCAACTATTAATCGATTCTCTCTCTGCAATATCTCGACCATTCGGCCAGATTATTAATTAACGATATTAATCACGATTATTCGATTATTCGCTTCGAATAATATATGTAAACTCATCCGAGTAACTTTATTCTCAATTTCCATCTATAAAATCTTTCTATCTTTCTAGTTTCCATCCAATCCCTAGTTTTTCTATTATTATTTTAAAATTATCCATTCCGCACGAACAAAGGAAATCGGCGTATCAAACATTTAGCCCATCTCCAACCGATTTTCGTTAATAATCGTTTCGCGTTATTGTCCGCTCGGGCTAGCAGAACGTTTCCGCATTTTCGCTGACAGGGCGTTCGCGGATACCCCCTTGCTGAGCTTGTGTTATTATTCTCCGGTAAAAATTCCGGATTTATTTGTCGATTTGCCAATTTTAATAACCCTCTATTTCTCCCTTCCCCTTCTCCTCCACCTCCTATATCACGCACCAAACTATCAACTTTTTCCGATTCGCGGCGCTCGTTCCGTTTCATTTTTCAATTTACATCCCTCCCTCACCCACTTCCTCCCATTTTTTTTCCACCACGATCATTATTCAGCATTCGATTAAAAAAAATAAAAAATGCATCGTATAAATA
>NW_006263534.1:411476-418549 GCF_000469605.1 Apis dorsata | reverse complement strand
TTTTTTTTTTTTTTTTTTTTTTTTATTTTTATTTTTTTCACCACTACGTATATAATAATCGATTTATAAAACTCGATCGATAACGGTTTGCACCGATTCTCACGAGTTTTATCCCCTTTTATTTTTCACCTCGTTACATCGGGCCCGTGTCCATCGAAACGAATCATCGATTTAAATATTAGCCCTCCCACCCCCGTAATCCCCGTGTTCGGATGGAAATGCATGAAAGATTCACGGGAACGAGAGCGATGTGTTTCGAATGGAAAATTTTCGCATCTTGCTCTCTGCGAGTTTCAGGGTGGGATATTAAAATATCGACGGCACGCGCCACCTCGCCCTGAATTTTCGCCCTCTCTTGAATTTGTAACGTCGATTGAACGGAATTGATACCCGAAAGCTTGGGCCGTCGGATAGCTAGCCGGGTTTTAAAAGTCTCGAGGAGCTTCAATTTCATCTGTTCCACGTTTAAATTCCCCGTCGAGCTCGATTCTCCCTCCTCGTTTCGTTCTACGATGGACGTCTATGGACGTCTCTATGGTCTCTTTAAAAAATTCTTTTCGGACGTTAAATCTAATCAGATACGATTCTTTGGTTACTTGATTTATGTCAAGTTTTTAAACCTGAATTTTTGAGAAATAAGTAAAGACGATGGTCGCTACAATTTTCGGATTATATTTCTCCAAAGGAAAATTCATCAAGATCTTACCAAGTATATATCTCTTTTAAATATTTCAACACCAATTTACTTCGACAATTTCTGTCATCTCGTGTATCATCGAACAATAAAACAAGGTTTTATCTTCAACGCTGTTTTCTGAATTAAACCAAATCGTCGAGAGAATTCGTCAGAGAAATTCACTAAATCATTCACAAAAAATACCTCCAAATAGTTCTTTTATCTCGCACGAAACCACGCTCCTTTTACACGCTCAACTGTTCCGTTTTATTCGCTCGCCAACCCTCGTCGTAACGTTCGTTACGCCCGAGTCCGGTTTATTAATGGAATTAACGAGATGGCGGTTTAACAAAATGTATATATATATAATAAAAAAAGAGAAAAGAAAAAAAGAGGAAAAGTCCGGTAAAAAATTTACGAGCCGTTAAAACGCGGTATTCGCCGCCGTGGAAGCGGGTAATCTAGAGTGTAAAAATTTACGACCGGTCACGCCTACCGAATTTCACCCCCTGTTTGTTCGAGGAGGGGATTGGCTCCGCTCGTGTAAGCGAAAACGTACGCTCCTTCCTTTCGAGTCCACTTTCGATCCCCGCTCGGCGAAATTCATGGTGTCTGATACACACAGCGTGTATACACATTTCAAGTTGCGCATTTCAAGTTGCCCAACCTCTTCTCCCTCTAAAAGCCGCACGAGGCGATTGTTAAATGGTTCCGGAAGAAACGCGAGTGGATGTTTGTTTCTTAAAGTTTGTTCGCGCTTTGTTTGTTCCTGTTTTGTTCCCAGAGTTATTTTAAGCGGGAGATCGAAGTGTGGAGGAGGAGATGGAAGAGTGTCGCCATTTTATTTTTGGATATTTTATTTTTTAAAATATTAATATGTTTGTTCGCTTTTATTGAAATAAATTGAAGTGGGTGGAGTTGAAGAGAGAGAATTTGAAGTTCTTTGGAAATTAGTTTGTTTACGATTATTTGTTAATAGATTAGAGAGATTGGGAAGGGATTGTTCATAGAATCGTTTAAGCTGATTTTCTTTTAAAGAATCGTTTTGGTTGGTGGAATAAAGATTTTGTAATATGTTATGTTTGATTTAAAGAAGTTTGTTCAAAGTTTCTTTTATAAACTCGCATTCGAGAATATATTCCATTAATATCACCAATCGGATATATATATATAGGGGAAAGATTTCAAATGGAAAAGAAATCGTATAAAATGTTTGAAGAAGATCAAGGTTTCCTATTAGAAATTCACAGACGGAATCCATACAAATGGAATTTCTTAAATATTAAAGACAGTCTAACATCGAGCCCTCTTTCTTAAAAAGAAAGATAAATTTATGAGAAAACCCTCCAGTAACCTTTCGCGCAAAATCATATTCGAACATTTTTAAAAATTTCAAACGTATATTTATTTTATCTTTCTTCTTTGGCGCGCATAATTCATCAATCGAAACAGGAATCACTGTAAATTTCTTTTCCATTTATTTCAGAAATCATTCTTCGATAATCCTCCTCCTCCAAAAATTCCTTCCTATACTTTTCACCCTCCTTTTTCATCTTCTCCAATTCGAAAATTATTAACACAAACATTTCACCGATCATTCAAAAATTTAATATCTTTTCTCAATCAATTATCAATCCCATCTCTCAATTTTATTCTCCAATTCATTCGCATCACAAAGTTATTTATTTCAGAAATCATTCTTCGATAATCAATTCCTCCTCCTCCAAAAATTCCTTCCTATATTTTTCATCTCCCTTTTCCATCTTCTCTAATTCGAAAATTATTAACACAAACATTTCACCGATCATTCAAAAATTTAATATCTTTTCTCAATCAATTATCAATTCCACCTCTCACTTTTATTCTCCAATTCATTCGCATCACAAATTTATTTATTTCAGAAATCATTCTTCGATAATCAATTCCTCCTCCTCCAAAAATTCCTTCCTATACTTTTCATCCCCTTTTCTATCTTCTCCAATTCGAAAATTATTAAAAAACACTTCACCAATCATTCAAAAATTTAATATCTTTTCTCAATCAATTATCAATTCCACCTCTCAATTTTATTCTCCAATTCATTCGCATCACAAATAATTCGTTCAATTTAATGAATCCTCAAAGTCTAATTTAGATTCTTCGTTCTTTTTCACAAAAAGAATTATTTCTCTTCTTCTGTAACGAATTACACTATCATTGCGGATCGCATAATTAAATATCACGAGGTAAATACATTGACGCCACAACGCGATGAAGTTTGATTGGACTTCGAAAATGGCGGGTCACGGAGTGGTGGCATTACAACACCTACCGAGTTTAAGGGCGAAGTTACTGCGCGCGAAATAAACCCCGGAATGCGAGTCTTTTGATACCGCTGTTACAGGATCGCGTTAATTGCATTCGTACTTAAACCGTTCCCCTGGAAATTAACGCGTGTTGCGTTTTTTTCCCCACCCTGCTCGTGCGAGATTCGTTTTGCTTCTGATTTTTCCATATTTTTTTGTTAAGTCTAACCACTATTTCGATTTTGCAGTAGACATAGCTCGAGTATATCGTTGGCACAATTGTCGATCGAAGATGAGGATTTGTTAAAAATAAAAGATTAAAAGTAGGAGGAAAGAATAAAACGTGAAGGATATAATTAAAAAGAAATCAGTGCTCTTTCGACGTGTTTTCTTGAATTCGAAGTATATCGTATTATAGTTTGAGAATTATTTATTTTGATCGAAAGATTTATTAGAAATGAAAGATTGATTCGAGGGAAAGATAAAGTAGAGGCAAAGATTCGAGGGATAGAGAAATGAAGAAATTACAGATGATAGATGATGTTGGAATATTTGTGAACGAAGCGATTTTTCGAGAAATGGAAACGTCATAAATAACGAAAGATTTGAAGTGAATGTTACGTGGAGGATAATTAAAAAGAATCATCTTTCGAATTCTTTTTTTTCCAAATATTTTTTTTAAATCATAGTTTTACGCGTATATAATTTTTTTTTTAAATGAGAAATGATCGAAGATCCAAGATAAAAATAATTGTGCGGATTTCGAAAACTCATTTAATATTAAATCGTCGCAAAGAAACGAACAAACTTCAATCGTCGTTTCAATAATAATTTCAAAGAGGAAGATTGCCACGATAAATAAATAATAGCTTATCAATTACCTCTGCTCCGTCAAGCTAAATTGAGTGGAGGACGATTGCTTTTTTTTTTTTTCATCGTGAAACGAACACTATAAATCAAGGGAACCATTGAAATCAATATGGCGTCTAACGCAAACAGTTATCTTTCTCAATCTCGATCGATATAAAGAAAACAAATTGAGCAAATCCTTTTATCTATTCTTTTTCTTTTTTTTTTTTTAATAGAATTACGTCTATTTTCTATAGTCTTTTGCATCCAATCTAAATACCGTTCCCAAGTTGAATTTCATTCACGTCCATCCACCAGCTTCTAATTTCATTTAATCAGTGCACCACTCTGTAAATACGACTGCATCTCGGTGTCCCTGCGAGATACACCCATCCTTCTTATAAAGAAACAGGGATCCACTGGTATAATTAATCTGGTACGACTCGTTTATTTTAACTCTCCAGCTTATATATTTCTCTTTCAAAATTTTCTATTCACTTCGAATATTAAATTATTGCGAAATAATTATCCTCATTCTCTTTATAATTATAAATTCTTTTCTCATCATGCTCATCATCATTTCTTCGATATTAAATTTTAATAATAAATTTTTATACTTTGTTTCGTTTTATATATCTCATTTAATCTTCTTCAAAGGTATATTCTTCGTTTTGACAATCCTTTGGAAAGGAGCGTTTTATTCAATCTCTCTTTCGTTTCGATCGATATCGAATCTTCTTAACCTTTTTCCAAATCCAAATTTTCGAAACGCTCCATAAAGCGATCAAAATCAATCAACTCTGTGCTGATATCCGGATCAAAAGAAACATCGTGCGATTCGAGTTTAGGAAAAAAACTTAGGAAGAGAGAGAAAGAGAGAAAAAAGGAGCACACGACGAAGACGAAGTCAGCTTTGACGCGGGTATCGTCTAGAAAAGCTGGTCGCATTTCCTACGGTGGAATCTAATTCTTGCCATCCATTTCCCACTCCATCCCACGGAACTACTCTCATGAATATGACAACCGGCGTACAAATATTTCAGCTGGAAATTTATTTTTCCCGGGGCCTCCTCTCCCGCGCGAGAGGACAGAGGCCGAGCTTTGACGAGTGATTCGATTAAACGTGGATTACTTGACGGCTTGTTCTTGCCTCCTTATTTTTCTTTTTTCTGATCCCGCCACGCTTTGTTCCTTGGAAATGAGTATTCTTGCCCGAGCTGTTTCGGAATGAATTTTTATTTCCTTCCTTAGAGCTTTTCAACCATCGAGCTCCTTTGTTCCACGGCCAGATAAACAGATTATTCCTCGTTAGAAACCCGTGTATTTATTATAACGTTTAAGTTCGAGATACAGAAGAGTGAGAATCGACGGGATTCGCAGCCTCGTTTGAATGATTGAACTTAAACGTTTCTCATGGAATCAAAATCGAAACAAAAGTATCGAACGATTATATCGACGCTCTATCCTTTATTTTCTCTCCCTTCGATTTTTCTCTCAACCATGTCCCTCCTACGATCTACTAATCTTCCACTTCCGTTCGAGGATCCCTCGAATATCCAAGTTCGCTCGATATCTCGCGAATCGAAACGCGGTTCTTCTTCTTCCTCCTCCCCTTCCTTCTCCACTGCGTTGATCGCGATTTCTTTGGAAAAGAAATTTCCACGAAAGTTTCCACGATCTCGGATTATGGTATCCCGGTAATCCACTTTGTCGCGGCTACAATCAACTTAATACTTCCACCCCATTTAATCCCGTAATCGTCGATACGGTGCACGCTCGCACAAAAGGCGTCGTGGATTTTAAATTGCCTCTGAAACTCGCCTCATCGAGGCGAAATTTAATTCCACCCAGATTTACATACCGAAAGAGACAGACAAAGAGAGAGAGAGATAGAGAGGCGAGAGAAGAAAACCATTTCGGTTCCGTGGGAATAACGGAACGAGTGTAACTTCTTGTCGTGAAACTTTTTCGTTATGGTATACTGCGTAGCGTATGATCGATGCGGTTATGTAAAATCCACGCGCCATTGTTCATATTTAAATTTCTCGGGGCTATCTTTCGTTCATTGTTTTTAGAGAGAAATGGTTGATGTGACTGGCAACGATACACCGGTCTTAGAGGCGCGAAGCGAATAAAACGAGATAGTTTGGAATTATTGCGACGAGGGAATTTTTATTGAGGTTGAAGATGGTTTATTACATTTCTTACCACCCCTTTCAAGGTTTTCTCTTTGCATTCTAATTTTGGCAATTTATTTCCTCGTTTTTTTTTAAAGGTATTGTTAATATTTAAATTCGTTATTTCTCGTTATTTGATACAAATTGTGTGTGTGTTTTTTTTTAAAACATTTTTTTTTTATCCCGTTGTTTGAATAGCGAGAAATTCTTTTTTCCGTTCCAAATTTCATTGTCAAAATAAATCTCGCTCGTCTTTGTTTTTTTTTTTTTTTTACAAACTTTTATTCCCGAAAATCTTTCTTTTTTTTTCCACGTCACACACATCTATCAATCGCTCTTACTAATTCGAAACAATCGTCCGGCCATCGTAAAAATGGAAATTCAACGAGGCAATTCGTTTTAATGTTTCTGTGATATTTCTCCTAACTTATCCACGAAGAAACGAAAAAATTTCTATCTCTTCCACTTAAAAACAATTTCTCTCAAACAAAATCTTAACATTTTCATCAAATCTCCAAATCGCAATCGAACAATTTTCCCCAAAATTATCTCTCCTTCCATTTCAAAATCATTTCTCTCTTACCCTTTACCTTCACCTTTTCATATCTCAATCAAGCCAACCTCGAAACCCTCCTCTAAAGAACAAAATCTCAACACCATCCACCATCCACCCGCATCATTTCTTCATCGTTCTTCCCGCAAGAACATCCCTTCCCCCTTCCTTTTTTTTCCTCCACCCTCGGTTTCATTGTTATTGTTATTGTTATTCCACATTGTTAATTGTTCGTCTTATTAAAATCGCGGAGGGTAACAATATTCGCTACAAGGGGCCGTTCATTTTGCAGCTACACACGTCATGGAAATGTCATTTGCAGCGTACGCGTGTGTATTATGTAATTCAGTGGCCCTGCAACCGGGTCACATGAGTTACAGCGCCACGTAGCACCGCCACCATGGTATCTGGCCAGCCTGGTCAAACAGGCCGCGCTAATTACAACGCAAACCGGCGCATAATCAAACAGGTACACGTACACGTTGTAACCCGGTTCCCTACTCGATATTAATAAACACTTAAGATCGCTTCCG
>NW_006263534.1:410372-411254 GCF_000469605.1 Apis dorsata | reverse complement strand
CCCTAACGTTCCGCTCCTCTCCCCCTCCCTCCCCCCCGTTTATCGACTTTCCTGTTTCTTGTTAGCTAGGCAACAATTCGAGCATTCACGACGGTTGGAGACGGTTGATTCGGCGGTGTTTGTAATTGTAATTGGCGTGCTAGATGAGCGGCGGGTCGTATGCGGGGGTTTGTTTGCGTTTGCAAGGGAGAAGGAAGGATTAGCGCGTGTACCGTAGTGGGATTTTAGTGGGGGTGGATGATGGAATTTGTGAACGCTTTGGATTCGATTAGTTGATTCCGATTTGGATGGCGAGCTTGATCGAGATGAAGAAATGAAGATATTTTGGATATTTATTATTTCGTGTGAGCTATGAAAAAAAGTTTAGAAAGTTTAGAAACAAGTAGGGATGATAAAATAATAAGAAGGAATAAGAAGAGGATGATAGAACAGGATAAAAATAGGAGGATTGTTAATTGCAATTCATGTTTTCTTTCTTGATCGTAGTGGAGATTTTGATGAATAACATATACGTGTTGAAGCGATTGATGTATTTATAGTATCTGGAAGTTGTCTTCGGGGTAATTAATTACCAGCAAGGGTTAAACGCTTCAAAGGCAGGCAGTAATAAATTAATTGCTATGTACACGAACACGATCCATCGTGTCTACGTAATATCAACAGTCAACGACAATTTCCCATTTGCGACATAATGTTGTGATTAGGGAAATGAAATTTTTGCATACAGTATTATTACTTTTTCTAAAAATTCAACTGTGTCTTCCAATAAAAATAGATAGTCGTGAAAGAGGTTTGTGCGAAATTTATTTATTGTTTTTTATCTCGCTGGATGAAATTTTACGATCGTTCAAGTGAGCATTAATTGAATGGTAATTGAGTGAT
>NW_006263534.1:391236-410047 GCF_000469605.1 Apis dorsata | reverse complement strand
AAAAAAAAAAAAAAAAAAAAAAAAGAAATAACGAAAAAGAAAGGAAAGGTACATATATTGATATTGGTTAAATTGAGATGAAAGAAAAGCTATCGATTAAATTGAACTGGAAATAATACGATATTTATTCGAATATTAGTGTAACCATAAATAGCAATCTAAAGCACTTTGTACGAAAAATATCCATAACTCTATATTCAATATTATTTTTCCAAGGGACAATGATTCTTATTTCTTGTGCTTGATTTTATTACGTTGAATTGGATCCTTTTCAATTTTGATAATTTACGAGTTATGAAGAATTTTTGAAAATAATCTAACCTATGAATCTATGAATCTATCGAGAAAATATAATTTCAATTTAATTTCTTCGTAATATTTCGATCCCCAACCCTTATAAAGTTAAACTAAACGTTCCATCATCTAAAATTCCTTATACAATTCTTCTATTCCATACGTTTTCGAACAAATTTCGCATAGAACGAAAAAAAAAAAAAAAAAGAAAGAAAAAAGAATGGAACGAAAAATAGAAAAGTTTAAAAATTTCATACCGATCATAGAGGATAAACTCGCGTATAATTTACACCATGTTCCTCGTATTACATAATTCAACGAACGAAAAGCCGGCGGTCGATCGTTCCATTGAAAATTCGCCTGGCGATCTGCACGTGTCGCGTCCATCAGGTTGAATGGCCGGGTCCGCATGAATGCGACGCGACAGGCATCCAAGTAGCGGGAGTCACGCACTCTTCAGACGGGACACGTTGGATTTTAATCAGCCGTTCTCCATAATGGGAACGTATATCGCGGATAGAAACTATTTTGATCAACCTCGGCCTAATGAACACCAAGTCCCGATCAAGCTAATTGGAGACCATTCATTGGCAACTTCATCGGGATAATTAACCGGCCAGTGTACGAATGTTGATGTAAACAGAAAATATAATCCTGTGGATAGGTAGATGGATAGATATTTCGCGGTTGCACGTTATTCAGGGTGGAATAAATAGCTCTTTCTAGTTGTTAACATTTTAAATAGATTAAAAATTTGGAAACGTTAGATTGGAAACGGTATTGGATTTTGATTGTAATTGAACATAGAATTGAAAGAAATTTTTTTCGTTGAGTATATACATTTAGATAATTACGTCGATACGTTTCTGATTGCATTTGGAAATAGCAAATGTATCGAGAAATACGATACATAAGGAATTTCTTGGACCAATCGATCAATTTCTTCGTGAAAGATTCACGAAGGAGGAAAGACGTTGAAAGATTTTTCTCTCCTTCCAATTTTCGAATTCCATTATCGAATTTTGCAATGCAAGCAAATTTTCCCGATTATTCGTCTCTCGATCTGAGAGGTGGTTAGTTACATTTAAGTAAATAAGAAGTTGTTAAATTCGAGGGATGGACCAGTGATCGGGAAAGAACGATTCGAGAGAGTAAAAAAAATTTAATAGAAAACGAAATGGATATTTCGAAAAACAGACAAGTGAATCGGTTTCTTCTTAAAGAGATCTTGTTATTCGTTCCATTACTCTCTTCGTCGATTTGTATCAGCGAAAAATGCTATAACGCGATTAAAGACTAATTTAATTACACGTTCGATCAGGCTGGGGTGTCCGACAGCGTCGAGGAGGCGAGATTAAAACGAGGTAGATACTCGTTTCGAGTATTTATCGCCGTTATTCTCAAGTTTAAGATTTTTATACAATTTTGAAATCTTCTATCGTTAAAAAGATTAAATTCTTAAATTCTTAACGATTATTTGCTAATTTTCTTTAATGCTATTAAATTACACGATTTCTTTTAGAATTTTCTGAATTACAGAAAAATCTACAACTTTCATTTAAAAAAAAGAATCTTCCTCGTCGCTACAGAAAAATAATTTATCCAACGTAATATTCTCCTTTATACGAAACATCTTTTGCGAAAACATTTCCCGATAACTTTCGCGAGATAATATTCGAGTTAAACGAAATCCCCCTCTCCCTTCCCCCCATTTCCAATCCTCGTTTCCCATCACTTGATTCTCAAACGAAAAATCCTCCAACCCCTTTTCAACCCGGTTGTTTTTAAAAACAACTTTTTTTCTTTTTCTTTCAAAATCATCCCTCTTCTCGTCCAACGATTTTAATTACCACAACCCCTCTCGACTCCCCCTCGACTCGAAATCAATAACCTAATGAACCAAAAATCGACGTGTACATACCCTCGAAACGATTATCCGATTCGTTTTCCGACGAACTCGACTCGTCCCTTCAAACTCTTCTTTCGAGAGAGGAGGAAGAAAGAAAGAAAGAAAGGAAAAAAAAAGAAAAAAGAAAACGAAGGAGAAAGACGGATGAGGGAAGATCGCGGCGCGATTATCCGGAAGGGATAAGGGTGACCACGATGGAGGGGGAGGAGAAGGGGTAACTGATCTTGAAACGGGCGGAGAGGAAGCGGGAGGATCGTTCTCGAGGCCGTGCCATGGATCTCTGTAACGTATCGCGGCGGCATCGAGCGATTTAAAGAGAGAAACGAGCGTGTCGGTTTAAAAATGTTTCCACGGCGAAGCAGTTCGTTTCCTCCGCTCGTTTCGCCACGACCTCTGTGTACATATATATGTATATATATATATATATACTCCTCGCCATAGGGGTGTAACACGGTGGTGCTCATCTCTCGAGCACATCGACCTTCTGAAGGAATTTTTACGAGCAGTAATCTTTGGACGTTGCTTCCTTCCTTCTTGCGTCTCTGAATAATTGTTTCGGTGGATTTGCGAATTTATAGACACGACCAAGGAGAGGGGGAGGAGGACATTTAAATTTTTGATCACAATCTTTTTTTTTCTAATTTAAATAAAGTAATTGTGGATTAGAAATTTTCGTAGTGATTGATTGGAAAGAAATGATTCGAGTTTAATTTGAAGTGAAGTTTCGAAGGATGTTGCTTTCGATGGAATTTTTGCAATTTTTTTATTCAATAAAAAAAATTTGGACAATTGGAGAGGAATAATTTGATATTAATTTGATTATTTTTGGAAATTTTTGAGATAACGATTGGAGAAGAATAATTTGAACGAAAATTATTGGATGTTGCTTGATTTCTTCTTCTATAAATTTCTTCTCAAATAATTCCAGTTCCAATGGATTGGAATTACGTAAGTATTAGGAAGAGTTATTCGAGAGTATTAGCCGAGAATTATCGAGATTGTTTTCTTCTTTCCTTTCCTTCGATTCTTTCGGAATGTTTGGTAAAAGCGGATTTTTGGGGATGGAAGAAATAGGGTGTGCTTAAGAGAGTGGTTTTCCGGCGATGTATGCGCATTGATAGATGAAGGGACTGAGGAGTAGTTTCGATTTGGGGTTGTTTGAGAGATGTTTCTGAGTGGTTTGCAAAGTGAAATAAGTTTTGGGGGATGTATAATTAGGTAGGGTGGTTTTAGCAAGAAATTAGGTCGCTCGAATAATTGAATAATGCAGATTCCCGTAAATACAATTAGGGATGGTTCTTGGTGACTCGAGGAATTATTTTTTAATTAAAATATAAAACTGACGATTTCTTTTTATATAAATTTGAATTTATAAAATAAAATTTGATAGAGAGAGGGAAAAGATTTTTTTAAATAACCTCTCCTCTATTCCTGTCACTCGATGATGGAGGAGATTCTTATTCCCCAGAATAAATTTGATATTCGACGATATCAAAGAACGAAATTTAATAAAAAAAGGAAAAAAACTAACAGAAGAAGAGAAAGAAACTTTTTCACTAAGATGTCAAAGCGATCTCTTATAACAAACATCTTTTCAAACGAGATCATTAATCTCTCAGATATATTATACATTTTCCATACATCACAACTGTTCATCGACAACATCGAAATCAATATATTTTTCTAAAAATTGGAACAAAATGAAAATTATTAAATATCCAATATGAAAATCTGAAAATCGATGAGATCAAGTTTTTTAATTAATCGATTATTGTATTCAATGATTCGATCCACGAATTAATAAAATATTCGTGAAAAATATGTCGGGGCCCCGGTGAAAGATTACGTCACTGAGCTGGTGAATATACGTGGAGCTCGTGCAAAAGGGATTTGGCGTCTCTATTCGAAGCGTAAAATCGTCCAGCGTTGCATTTTTACGCCGCCCTCGTAATTTCTCGTCCTTCCACCGACACTTTCCTTCCACTTCCTTATTGTTGATACCCGCGTACCGACGTTTCGTTAACGTTCTACTTCGAGTTACAGTTCCATTTCTTGCTTTATGAGAGCTACGTTTTTGAGAGATATATAAGAGGGACACACCGACACGATTTATTTTCGACTTTTAGCCTCGACAAACGCACGGTCGATCGAATATAATTTTTTCGAAGAAAGAGATTCTTTTTTCGTCGATTTAAATTTATCTGAAATTTGAAATTTTAAAAGAGAATATTTTATATTCTTCCGAAACGCAAGCTTATATCTTTATTGAAATTCACGTGATTGAATTCAAGCTTATAGAAATTTTGATACGAAATTTTCAAGTGAAAAAATTCAAAAAATTCAACTTTACAACTTAAAACTTATTCTCTTATCTTAATAAAATTTACATTAAAGATAATCCATTTCGTTATTTCGACTATCATTTCTTATCACGTGAAACTACATTTTACAAAATTTCCAAAAAGAAAAAGAAAACGTAATCATCGTGTTTAAAAAAAAAAGTAACAACGCACACTTCTCGCGCTCCCTAGGTAGAATCCGCCCTCACCGATTCTGGAAGCAGGAAGTTCCGCAACTTTTCGCTCAGCTGGTTCCCCTTCGAATTTCAAGCGTGAAACGCGTCTAAGAGGTCAGCCCTTAGGACACAAACCGGTGACACGATTTACGACGTCGACCATTTAAAAAAAATGATTTTCATCGTCGCGCCGGCGATAAACGGCCTTCGTTTTTCCCTTCGCGACCAGGAGAGCGAAACATCAGAAACGTAGGTTTCGAGAAAACGTAGGTGGAAATTATAATTAAGATTAAACAAAACGCGAATCCATTTTCCATCGACGTTGCAGAAAGGGTGGTACTCGCATCGCTTACGTTGCGTTTTCTCATAATTACGATCCGTAAAACGTAGTAGTTACGAGGCCGTTTTGCGTCTGTCGTTAATTTGTTACGCCGACATCGTAAAAGTCGGTGTAATTAATAAGCCGTCTATACGAGCCTCTAAATTCGCTTCCCTCGTTTTATGGAAACCGTGATAGTTAACGATGGACGTTATCTCTCGTTGTTAATCAATCTTCGACGCTGTGGAAGATTCTACGCCATATTGTTCAAAGATGATTTTTGGGAAGGGAAGGATTCTTTGGATAAAATATTCCATTCCACTATTATCAACATATTGAATCGATTCTGATTCTTTAACCAACCCTTCCCTATTTCACTTGTATTTTAACCAAAGAATCGCACATCTGTTCTCTTCTTCATATATATACCGGACAAACGACATAAGTCCTCGAACCATCTCCATTCGAAAGGAAAAAAAGGAAAAGAACACTCGATCCCGAATTCAACCCCCTTCCTTTCCTCCTTCTCCATTACCATTTCCAGTACCAAGAAAACCAAAGATCGCGCGACCCTCTTCTCTTCATTCCCCCATTTTCCCCTGGTTTTGTCGCCTCCCCGGGACAAGAATTACTCGGTCGACGAAAGCCAGAGCGCAGGGCTCAGATAGATAGATAGATAGATAGATACGAGAGCAGAGAAGAAGAGAAAGAGAGAGAAGAAAAAATAGAGAGAAAGAAAGGGAGGAAGGAGGAGGGAGTGACTCTTTTGGCGCGTGGAATCTCGCGCAACTCGAAAATGAATGGCACTTCAATCCTCGGGCCAGGACGAGGGGTCAGGAGGCGACGGTGGAAGGCGTCGAAGGGGGGAGTCCACCATTGTGAAACGATACAAAGAGAAAAGGAGGGAAAAAAGGGTAAGAACGAAACAGAGGGAATCGGGAGCGTGGAAAGTCGGAGGGGGGAGGAAGAGGGGTCGGAAGTAAAGACACAGCGGCGGTGTTCCACGGTGAAAGGAGACAGGAGACGGATGGTAGGAGGGGAAACACGAGTGTCGCGTGTCTGTTCAAACACACAACGTCCCTGTTCCACCTTCACCGCCTCCTCTTCGCCCCTCCCCCCTCGTCTTTTCGCCCTCTTCGCGTGGAGCGCGAGGGGCTCGCGTCGAGTGCGCCACTCCACCTTCATTGCATAATACACACACGGGACACCCGAGTGTTACCCCGTGAACGTACGCGCCCACGTACGTCCACGTTCCTCCACCTTTGATACGAGGGTCGAGCCGCCGCGAGCTCTGGAAAGCGAGACGGCGAAAGCCCAAGCCACTTCCGGACAGTCCCGTCCATTCCGGATCGAGGATACTACCCTGCGTTTTTTCCTTTCGATTGAGCGAAACGAATAACTCGCTTACGTTTTAATTAATAACTCTCGAGAGGGATCAAATATAAGGGATGCCTGGGGCGTATCTAGGGCGTTTCGCGCGTGGGGGTGCAAAGGAAAGGAATTTTTGTACTGTTGATATCGTTCTTCGATCGTGGGGCTGATCAGTTTGGATAAGTTGATTTCGAGAGGAATGAAATATAAGGGATGGCTAGAGCGTATCTAGGGCGTAGGGGTGCAAAGGAAATGAATTTTTGTACTGTTGATATCATTCTTCGATCGTGAGGCTGATCGTGAGTAGATCAGTTTGGATAAGTTGATTTCGAGAGGGATGAAATATAAAGGATGCCTGGGGCGTATCTAGGGCGTTTCGCGCGTGGGGATGCAAAGGAAAGGAATTTTTGTACTGTTGATATCATTCTTCGATCGTGAGGCTGATCGTGAGTAGATAAGTTTGGATAAATTTCGAGGGGGATGAAATATAAGGGATGGCTACAGCGTATCTAGGGCATGGAGGTGCAAAGGAAAGAAATTTTTGTACTATTGATATCATTCTTCGATCGTGAGGCTGATCATGAGTAGATCAGTTTGGATAAATTGATTTCGAGAGGAATGAAATATAAGGGATGCCTGGGGCGTATCTAGANGCGTTTCGCGCGTGGGGGTGCAAAGGAAATGAATTTTTGTACTGTTGATATATGTTCTTCGCTCGTGAGGCTGATCGTGAATAGATCAGTTTGGATAAATTTCGAGGGGGATGAAATGCGATGTTGATGCGTAGAAGCATGGAGGAGTTGGAATTTTGAATTCGAATAAAGGAAGTTTCACAATTTTCGGAGAATACAGGAACAAAATATAAATATAAATTGTGAAGAATTTTGGCTTGGTAGAAGTAGTGAAATTTCTTCTTCATTCTTTCCCAGAACCATTTCACCGATTCGTTCGCTCGTTCCGTAAACTCGATTGACCGAAACGTGATTTCACCCCCGCGGTAATTGCGTTACGTTCCACTCGCCGGAAGTACCACCCCTCATTTCTAAAACGATTTTCTATTTTTCCTCCTCTCTTTTTCGTCCCTTCGCTCATCGATCCATGTCTATCCATCATACCAGATTCCAAATTATCTCAAATTCAACTCGACTCAAATTCAAATAGCCACGAAATTTATTTCTCATATTTGATTTAATTCTTTCCTTCTTCTTTTTTTTTCTATCTTTTCCTCCCCCCTCTTTTCTGCTTGATTTGAAAGTAGGGCGACAGTAGTGGCGAGGCTTTCGGGCCAGCCAACCGTGTTACTTGTACAAATAGCTCGAATCTGTTTCGTAGATGTTTGCCTTGGCTGGACAATAGTCGGCGGACAGAGGAAAAAGAGGACGAAATAGGCATTGTTCTCCTAATGACTCTGGTTTTTGCGGTTTTCTCTCCGCGCCTGTCTCATCTCAAAATTTTTAACCGCGGGATCCGTTGTAATCTCATGAATTAACGAGTGCCTTGCCGCGAAAAGAATCGCTCGAAAATCAATTATATAAACAATCCAAGTGATCAAGTTTGAGGAAAATTAAGATTAGATCGTACTATTTTTTTTTTTACTTTTTAATCGTTTTCAAGTTAAAAATTTGCTTCTCCTTTCTTTTTTGTCTTTTTTTTTTTAATTTTGTCCATGTACTGATTGATGTAATTGTAAACTGATATAGTTTCTCTGGAACTGTGTAGAAGAATTTTTTAAAAATTAACAATCAATTTTTGCGACAACGTTTTAAAACTATTCTTAATTATTCTATTCATTCAATGGTGTACGATTACCCACGATCATGTCGGGACGAAAATTATCCAATCGGGCAGCAGGATAGCTTGTAAAGGAAGGAACTCGAGGGTTTAATCTGATTCGATGGTCCCGCGGGATTAATGGAGGGTGACGTTTATGTAATTCCTTGTTCGATCCTTTAAGGAATGCAGCCAAGATGGTAGCGCGGAACAGGAACGAGGCTCGGAATTAAATCGATGGAATGTACGACATTGGCCCTGAACGAGGCGATTGCTCTTAGATTGTGTAATTCCTTGATTAGAAACAAAAGATCGTTTTTTCGTTCTTATTTTGCCCGAACTAAAGAAAGACGGTCTCAGATTATACGCGTTGGAAAAAAAAATTTCTTTCGATTGAAACTTAACTCTCTCGTTTCTTTTTTTTTTAAATATTCTTTTCTTTAAATTATACTTTAAAATATTTTAAAATTGAGAAAAACTTACATGGGTAAATTTTTATAAAAAATTGCAATATTTGAAAAAAATATATTTGTATCAGAATATTATAGAGATGTCTACGAAATTGTTAACTATTGATATCGTTATATCGATATTAAAAAAAAATTGTATCGCTCTAATGAAATATTTCATTCGAATTTCATTCCAAATCAGGAAAAATTTCATCCTGGATCGGTACAACATATCTGGTTTCAACAATATCAATCACGCGATAGTGATTCATACTCCTATCTACGTTTCATCCCCCAATAATAATCATGATATAATCCGATCATGAAACACGCGCGCGCGCACCAGCTCGTAAAATAGAGACACGTTAAATCCAGTTTAAATGAGGATACCATTTAACTTGGATCAAGTTGCGAAAGGATTCTTCTTACTTTTCCATTGCTCACGAACGTATCATAAACTTATAACTTAATGTGATTCGTATTTTATAGCGATAGATAATTTTTCTGTGATTTCAAAAAGTGCAGCATAGAAAATGACAAGTAATTTCTCGAATTCGATTTTTTCTTTCGAGTATCGAACATTTTAATTTTAAACGTTACTTATCAAGATAAAAGTATTACTGTGATATCTATGTTATTTTTACTATAAATAACACGATTTCTTTTTTTTTTGTTCAAGTATATCAATATATTACATATAAGTATATCAATGTATTACATATTTACGAATAGATCGTGTTTATGGAAAATTTAAATGTATAAAAGTATTTAGAATTAAGAATTAAGTGTTTTATATAAACTCCATTTTATTAATCGCGTTAATAAAAATTCGATTTTACATTTGCACATCCCACTCATGGAATTTCATCGATCATATTCGAGTGACATTTACCGGACCAAAGATATTCGAATATCGATAAAAGGTCGAATAAAAGAGTGAAATATCGAGCGAAGGAACTTTTTTTTTTTATCTCTCCTTTTTTGCGCCGATTTAGGCTTTCTTCCATCCCTTTTTGCAATTTTAAACCCGTGCAATTTGCGGCCAATCCCGAGTTTTCAAACGTTCCTCGACACGGATTTGCATTAGCGCAGTTTGTATCCCGTCGGAGGTTAAATCGGATATTAAGTCTTGAGAGGGTAGGGAGGGGAGGAAAGAGGAAGCGAGAGGGAAAGTGTCTCTTCGACGACCCCTAGAGGATCGAGATTATGACTCGCTCCTTGGATAGAAGTGCCATTCGACGCGTAGGAATAATTTTCAGAAGGATTTCAGACGCTTCTGATTGGTCTTCGAGTCGGAAATGGAATCGAAAAGGTGAAGGATTATTCTTTGGAATTATAACGCGTGCAATTGTCTTGTTAAAGATGCGAAGTGAAGAGAATTTGTCTGTTTATTCCTTTCTTTTTTAAATTTTCAGAATATACGTGGCACACGAGGTAAAATTAACTCGATTATTTAATGGGACGTTTTAACGTTTTGGGGGTGGGTTTTACGTTCGATCGTAATTAACTACAAAGATGTAACCGAAAGTTTAGTTTTACGACAAAATCTAGATGGCAGGGAGTCAGAGAACGATAGAACTTCATCTACTATCCACAAGAGTATACTTTGTTCCATCAACAAGATTACTTCCTAACAAGTACTCGGTTAAGCCAATTTGTTTAAGTACCTTCCACGGCTACTAGCGTCAGCTTTACGCGCGGATATAGACGCGGAGAGTACATAAGTATAACGATTTTAACACAACTGCATCTGCTTCGCTCGCGATTCGAGCCTTCATCGTCGTTGCATAAGTTTAAAATAGAAACCAGTTTACGTGAAAATAATCTCATAAAAATATCATTAATTACAATTATCTTCCATCTTTCTCTTCGAGGAAATTCCATCAATATATTATTCGAATTTTATCGAAAAACATTCCAATTCTATTTTGTCTTCTCTCGAAGTAAAAAAAATTTACAAGAACAACTCTTCACGAACGAAAACCTCTTCCTCTTCCCGTTCAAAGTTCATCTCACCAAGAAAGATCAGAAAAAAAAAAGAAGAAAAAGAAGCAGAAGAAGAAGAAAATCTCTTTCTTCGGTGAAAAGTGGCACGCGTCATAAATTCCTCGAAGCTACACCCCTCCGTCTAATCAGGATCTTTCTTCTTTCGTCGGTTGACGCCTCGATCACGGCCACTGCGGGATTGGAGCGTGCTGGAAAACTGGTCCGCGTCACCGTTGGCCCCTGTTTGTTCGTCAGCCTCGCGGGGGTGGAACAGGAGGGGCAGGAGAAAGAAAGGAGGAAAGGTTTTCTCGTTGGCTCGTTGTTCGATTCCTCGAGGCGGTGGTTAATTGGATCGAATCGGGTCGAATCGAGCCCGGAGACGTCGGTCGTCGATGCGCTCGTTTCGCGTCTTAAATTTCAATTACTCGAAGGCATCGGCCGAAGGCGAGGGGTCAAAACGTCGAGCAATTTATCGTTGATAGGGCGGCGACGTCGTTTCCGCTGACTGACCGCAATTAATTAAACTTGGAACGCTCCCTCCCCCATCCCAGGAGGGAGGCCTAGGCGAAAATCAGTCCTCTCCTCGCTTCTCCTTGTTTACTGTGTTTCGTGCCGGGGGGAGGAGGAGGAATATTAAGAGGCTCTTCAACTTCGTCCAGTTCGATTAGCGTTAATTTCTGAAGCTGTCGGAGACGTTATGGATTTCTGTTTCTTTCCTTTCATTCGATTATGAATTCTTCGTCTTATCCGTGATTCTTTTTTTCTCGAAATGTGTATGGAGGAAAATTCGAGTTGGAAATTGCGTATTCAATCCCGAATATTTAAAAAAGATTTGAAATATCTTCCATTTTTTTACCGTTAAAATTATTATTATATTCTTATTTCTTAAATAAAAAATATTGAAACTTGTTCAACGGGTAAAGGATGGACGAGAATATCTTTAGAAAAATAGAAAATTTTCGAGTGATTTATATATCGTTAGTAGTGTTATCGTTTTTTTCATTTCACTGCACGAAATTTCTTCAATGACTCTTGGAAAAATCAACTCATCTGGAAAAATTCAAGAAATTAGATACGATATTGAATTAGGCAGTAGTACAAGTACGTATCTAGTCAGGCATCGATTTTCCTATGATATGTACGTTCCTGTACGTTCACTTTCGTACTTCCAATTCAATAACCCTTCTCGCATTATCAATCAACATTCATCCAAGCAATATTTTATCCAACGAAGCATTTAATTCCACTCCACCTCGAATCACTACTAAATCCTCTTACTTAATTTGCTAAACCAATTCGATACTCGTAAAATCGAATATACTATAACTATCTGTATATGTAATATGCTCATCAATCAACTTACACATCATCAACCGAAAAAATTAAACTTCTCTTCACTCGAGTGCCTACACTAGTTTCTACGTCCTCTTCTTCATCCCTTAAATCTTGAATTATTTTATTAAAAATTTTCCATCTTCGACAACTCGAATTATTTATAAATCTTTACTCAATATCTTTAAACTAATTCGACGCTTATATTCTCATCCTCTCTCATCGTCAACGAGAAAATGATCCTCTTGCTCAAGCACCTTCTCTAATATAAATCTTCTTCATCATTTTCCCTTGATAAAAAACCTCCCCTTCCTCCTCCAAAAAGAAGAAGAATAAGAAAAGGAAAAATTCTACGATGGAGTAATTCATTTCTCCCGCATCAAACTTGCATCTTTGCAAACCAATGTTTCCAATTTTACCGAATTTTACTTAATATTGCTAAACTACTTCAACACTCGTAATCAAACATTCGACAACAAATATTCTCATCAAGCTTCCTCGTGTGTTCAACTGTGAAAAAAAAAAAAGAAAATTAAACTTTTGCTCTCTCGAGTGCTTAATATAAATCTCTTAATAAATCCAAAAAAAGAGAGAGAGAGAGAGAAAATCCAAGCACGACGGAAGCTCAGGAGGAATAATTCATTTCCGAACGAAATCCTTTTTAAAACTCGGCGAACACCCTTCAAGAAGTCCCGGATTACCGGCATTAACGCGAAAGCTTATCAACGGACCGGGCCTCATACACATCCCCTTCCTCCCCTCCTCCTTTTTTTCTCAAAGACAGCTGAAATCGGGTCGGTCGAAAAAGGACCGAGATATCGCTTCCGGGACCCAATCGCGTTCCAATCGTGGATGGCTCGTTGCTTCTTCTTCCCTCTCCCGCCTCTTTGCATAGGTAATTGCCTCCGCCGTGGATAGGATAAAGGTGGCAAGGGGTGGGTGCGGAGGAGAGGTGGGCGAGAGGGGCGATGGCGCGCATTACAGAGGGCGAGTGGCGTGGTGGGGGAGAAAGAAAAAAAAATTGGATCGGAGGCGCGATATAAACGGGAGAGGGATCCCTCGTTAAATCGTCTCCACCCTCCTCCTTTCCTCCCCCATGCTGGAGTCACGCAGGATTTTCTTCGATTCACGATGCACCATCTTTCCTTGCCGCCTTTTCAACCGATCACTCGGCAATCTCGGCAAAACCGTTCAACCGGGCGTAAATGAAGTAGTTTAACCCCTTAACACGCTTGTACCTTTTCCTTTTTCTTTTTTTTTTTTTTTCATATTGCGTAATAGCGTCGTAAGCTTAAGGGGGGAGGGAAGAAGGAGAGGATAGGATAGATTGAAAGGAAGATTGGAATCTTGGAGAGAATATTTCGATGGAGAAATTTTCATCGCCATTTCTTCCGTTTGTTGTTCCTCGAAGAGGGGGTTGAATTCTTTCTGGAGTAAGTAATGAGTAAGTAAATAAATAAGATATCCACTGTTTTCTATTCGGATAATATATTTGTATTATTGTTTGTTGTAATAATAATAATAATTTGGTATGTATTAATTAACGATCGAACATTGTGTTTAAATATTGTCGAATTGAAATTTATTTACGCGAGTAACATCGAACGATGTACAAATCGTGGATATAAAATTTCTTGACAATTCACACCAGACAGTTTCATGAGATATGGTGAAATGTAAATCCGTAGCAATTTAGCAGGGGAATCGTGGATGCATAATTGGGGGGAAAAAAAAAAAAAAAAAACGGAGGAAGCGATTTTGTTCAGTGGGTAAAGTTAAACAAAAGTGTGCCGCGTCCCGCGTTGGAATAATTGGCGACGAAGGGAATTAAAGTTTGCGGGATGTGTGCGAGGGAATTGGAGGGAAAATCGATTTAAGTTCCATACATGAGGGATACTCATTTATGAGGGAGGAAGGGTAGAGCCGCTTGAGCTACTTCCGCTTTAATGAAACTTTGTTGACTCCTCCGGGATTCCGTGGGTACTTCATTTACCACTCTTGACGTTGGTGTACGGCTTCCACAGGGTGAAATACTTTTCAAGTTTTCACGTCGATGCCCGATGTTTGCTCCCCGGATCGCATAAATCTCGATCTAATTGATTCATTCGAGGAACGATTCATATTTCTTCGTCGACGATACAAAGAGACTTGGAGGAATCGCGAAGAATCGAGGAAGTAGATGGAGTTTTGTGAAGTTGTGTGAAATTTAAGAAAGATAATCTTCGATAGTTTCGAGATATTTGGAAAGAAGAATTATTGTTAGTTTTTCTTATAAACTGATTTTTGTGATTTGGATGAATCTACGATTAGTATTTTATTCGTGGTAATTTTTTGACAGAGGAACGATATACGATATAAATTAGATGGAAATATATTGGAAAGGATATTGAAAGTATCTAGTAGTGAATGTAACCGTATGGTCAGACGTGAAACTTCTATTTCGCAGCGGAAGACATATATATCGATCGATTATAATGAAATACATTTCCTCATCTTTTAATACATTTCGTATATACTTTCAAACTGAAACAATTGAAAACCAGACAGATTTATTATTTAGCTCACCGTGTAATTATATTCAAATACGTCCAACAAATTGTTAAATTGAATAAATATCTCTCCAATCTTTTCGATCGATCGATGCGTGTCAAAATGTCGTTAAAAATCATTTGTCTTCGACATATTCGATACTCGACGAATTCCAAATAACTAACTAAATAAATAAATAGAATCTAAAGGTTAAAAAATTTATTTCCTCGATCCTCGTTTTCGAACGGTCAAGAGGTGAGCACGTTGGCTAGGTAACATGGAGCTCTTGTGCGCCAACGTCGGCCATTAATTCCATTAAGTGGTAACCAGCGGGTAACAAGTGCTTATAAGTAACGAGATCCCCCTCGAGTTCGGCCTGGCACCAACGTCGGATTTACATTTCTCCCGTGTTACGGTTTCATTTGCATTCCATTGCTGCAGCTCCTATTACCGATTTCGTAACGACCGAAAAAACGAGTATCCACCGCGCTGTCTCGTTCTTTTTTTTTTTTCTTCTTCTCCTCTTTCCTCTCCTTCTCCTTCCCCCTCTTTCTTCCCTCCTCTTCCGGCTCGAGCCAGACCGTAATCACAATTATCCTGGCACCGTCGCCCGTAGAAGCGGAAAAATCGAAGGGTTACATCCCCCGTCTTTGCTCGTTAGCCCCGGCTTAGGTAAGTGGAAGGTCGTGGGCCAGACCGTGAAGATCGTGTTCCTGAAAATCGAAGAAACGTGGAAAGGTAGTGTTGTGGATGGGTTAGGTTAGGGTATATCGCGTTGATTAGGAGGAAGAAAGCTTTTAGTTCCGTCTGATGCGCTTTTTTTTTTTTTTTTAAATTGAAACAGACTTCTTGTTACGATGACACGCGTGGAGAAGGTTTTGTGAAGAGAATTGAAGTTTGAGATAGTAGTCGAATAATTGTTCACCGAAAATGAAATTTTTAAGAAATCAATTTATGTTGAATTTCTATATTTTTCGATTGAAAGTCTTTAGTTCTTTTTCGTGCATTTATCTTTAAAGGAAGAAACTTTTTAAAAGAAAAATGCTGAAGAGAATTAAAGTTTGATATAGTAATCGAATAATTGTTCATCGAAAGTGAAAATTTTAAGGAATCAATTTATGTTAAATACCTATATTTTGCATTATATCGCATCGATTGAAAGTCCCTAGTTCTTTCTCGTGCATTTATCTTTAAAGGAAGAAACTTTTTAAAGAAAGAACGGTGAAGAGAATTAAAGTTCGAGATAATAGTCGAATAATTGTTCATCGAAAGTGAAAATTTTAAAGAATCAATTTATGTTAAATTCCTATATTTTTCTTGCATTATATCGCATCGATTGAAACTCCCTAGTTCTTTCTCGTGCATTTATCTTTAAAGAAAGTAACTTCTTAGCACGATGAGAAATTTTCATTATGATTAAAAATGTTGTGTACAGTAAAATTTTTAAGAGATCAATTTGTTGTCAAAATATACGAAAATTTACCAATCGAATATTGAGATTACTATTGTCGAATACCGTGAAATAATATTCACGAAGATAGAAGCAACATCGCGAAGTTTGTATTTTTCGTCGACATTTCTTTAACTTTGGTGACTGGAAAACTGGCGAGCAAGAAGACGCGGAAGAAAGTTGCGAAAGTATCTTGGAGAAATCTCAAGGAGCGAATTTGCGAACGTATGAGAATTGTTCCCGATCCTGCCACGAGTCAGCAGAATCTCGCTTGGTACGCGGAAGAATAAGATTCGTGAAAATTTGGTCGACGGTCAACAACCGGCAAAACTTTCCAATGCCGATCGAACTCGGCGGTTTCCAAGTTTCTTCAACTTCACGAAGAACAACAAACATGAACGTGGAAGATCTTGGAAATATCGTCGATTCGAGCTGCTAGCCATTTTGGAAAATGGAGGATGCTCGTTTTCGGTAAACAAAGAGATCAAACGTAAGGGGAATTCATTCGTGTATCGTTACCATGAATTTCGAAAGATACGTCGTTGATTTTATCCGTACCCATATGAATAAATTCGATTAAACGTATACGATATCCCTTTTCAAAAAAACTTTTACGTATTTATAAGAACACATCTCAACAAGCTAACAGAAATGTTTCCAAGTTTTGCATCTCAATGCTTCTTCTTTCATCCCGGACGAGGGATGAAGAACAAACCTTGGAGGGAAGTATAGCCTTGAACTTTCTTCATCTACTTTCAAACTACTACCTTACATATACCTCGCCGATACCTCGAGTAATACAACTTAAACCGCGAAAAATGAAAGATAAAAGATACAATGTTCGAAAAGTACTATCGCGTTTCAGAGACGAGCAGGTTTCAATATCCAAGACTTTTATCCCCTTATATAAATGAATAAAAAAATTCCCCAACTCCGGTCATTTTCAACTTTCTTGAAACGCTCTATATGTTCATATTCCAACTTGTTCTTATAAAAAGTAAGCACGAGAGAAATGGAGGAGCGGAGAGAAAGGAGGCGGAAAGAAAAACAGGGGAAGAGTTTGCGATCGTGGCAAGTTTCCGGTTAAAATAAATTCCATTCCAGTTCGTACACAGTTTGGAAATGACCTTTGGTTTGTACACGGGCCTCGATGTCGTGGAAAATTAAATTTTTAACGAGCTCCGAGCTAGGAGTAAATATCTGCACATCGGTAATTAAATTCGATTCTGCTGTTGAAAGGGAATTATAAGAGAAAAGGGGTGACAGAGTCGAATGACGAATGATTTTTAACCATGATGAACACGTCATTACGTGTCGCAAGACTATTTTGCGATTTCAAACTCTTTCGTCGTGTTTTTTTTCTTTCGATTTAATTAGGGATCGAGCGGATTGAACGAGGTTTCACGATTCGAAGATGTGGAACGTTCGCGGAGTGTTTCTCACTTGGGAAGAGTGGTGTTAGGAGTGTCGAGGTAGTCGATATTGAAAGAGAACGACCTCTCGACCCGGTGAAAGGCGTGGTTTTCGAAGCTTTTTCTTTCGTAGGGGATAAAGTGATTTGGAATGTTCCATGCTTCTTTAATGCGAAAGAATTTTCCAGAGGGATTTATTATATATTGGGGCAAAAGGAGAGAGTTTTAAGAAGGTTTTTTAAATAGTGGGAGCGTTTCAGATTTCAAACTTGAGATTTAAAAATCAATTCGCAAATATCGTTTCCACTTTTCCCTACAAATCGAAAATCTGATAATATCTTTCGATCATTCTTATTGCTAGGAAAAGAAATGGCGAATCGAAAATAGTAAATATCAATTTCTAGGGAATACTAGAAAAATTTCGTAGAGGATGAACTAATTTGGAGTGTTCCATGTTTCTTTAATGCGAAAGAATTTTCCAGAGAGATAGATTTATATTGTAAAAAGAAAAAGGAAAGAGTTTTAAGAAAGTTTTTAACTAGATAGGACCGTTTCAGATTTTAAAATCAACCGATCAACTTACATATCATTTCCATTTTCCTCACAAACCAAAAATCTGACAATATCTTTCGATCATTCTTATTGCTAGGAAAAGAAATGGCGAATCGAAAACAGTAAATATCAATTTCTAGGGAACACTAGAAGAATTTCGTAGGGGATAAAGTGATTTGAAATGGAATATTTTTTCCAGAGGGATAGATTTATATATCATGACGAAAAAAAGAGTTTTAAAAAAGTTTTTAACTAGATAGGAGAAAAGAAATAGCGAATCAATAATAGTAAATATCAATTTCTAGGGAACACTAGAAGAATTTTCTAGAGAATGAACCGATTTGGAATGTTCCATGTTTCTTTAATGCGAAAGAATTTTCCAGAAGGATAGATTTATATATTGCAACGAAAGAGGAGAGTTTTAAGAGAGAGTTTTAACTAGATTTCTTTGAGATTTAAAAATCAACCGAACAATTTACATATCCTTTTCACTTTCCCTCATCGAAAATCTGACGATATCTTTCGATCATTCTTCTTTCTAGAGAAAGAAATAGCGAATCAAAAATAATAAATATCAATTTCTAGGGAACGGTGGAAGAACTCACGCGTATATACGTTACTCCCCAAGGATATTCGTTACTCCATTTCCTTCGTAACAGTTTCCAGAGCGTGTCTCGGGAGAGCAGGTGACTATCGCCCGACAATATCATAGTAACGCGAAATTATTAATCGGTTTGCACCGCGGGAGGATCCCGGTAAGGTTAACCGTCTCGGCCATTGCGGTTGGACGCGGAGAAACAAACCCCGCGAGAGAGACGCGGCGCAATTAATGGATGAAATGCCGGCGAGATAACAAGCCCCCAACTTTTTTAATAATAACGCCAGTTTTTCGCGGTGTTCCAGCCCGAAAGGAGGGCGGCTCG
>NW_006263534.1:384286-391008 GCF_000469605.1 Apis dorsata | reverse complement strand
TTTCGGCCAGACGACACGATTTCTCTCTCTCTCTCTCTCTCTCTCTCTCTCTCCTCCGTGTCTCGCTTCCGCCGCCGGACACTTTGATGTCCCTCCCTCCCTCTCCACCCTTCACACTTCCATTCCGTGCGTTCTTGTTTGATTTGCATCCGATTGCAACCGCGAGGGGAGGACGCGACGCAGCAGCGGCGTTATTTCTTCTCTTTTTTCCTTTTTTTCGCCCTCTCTCTCCGCCTCCTATTTTTTCCCTCCTCCTGTCCCCCCTCTTCTTCCCCCCGTTGGCCGCCGCTTTTTCGTTTTTTCCTTTGTTCGCCGGACCATTGTCTCGAGCGCGCGGAAGCTCGTCGATGGCGCGCACAGGAAATGCCTTCGAATGTCCGCCACGATGCGGAACCGTGTCCTTTCCCGTGTTCAACTCGCAGCATTGCAGACGCGTCCCGAGCTTGCTTTCTGTCCTGAGGGTGGTTGTTTTCCTTTTTTCGATCGAGAGAATGAGAGAATTTTCAGAGAGAATTGCGTTTAACCGAGGCTGGTTATTAAATCGTTTCTTCGTGAATATATATATTATTCTTACAGATTTTTCTAGGAATTGAAAAGTGTGAAGATTATCCAAACGTTTACATTCTTTTTTTACAATAATTTTATACATAGATCCAATGATGAATGGTATCTTTATGATTTTTTTTCTTCGTCATAGAGTAAATGGAAAATGTTGATCGTTTCATTGCCTATATTTCACAATTTCGATGTATTACTAAATGGTGTAAAATAGTTTCTCTTAATCCCTCGAGATCTGAGAACGTTGTAACGTTCTTTAACTCTTGAACGGACGGTGGATAAATATGGGAGAAAGAGAGGTCGAGGTCTTGCACGTACAACGATAATGGTATCGGTGCCAAATGTCATTTGTCCGTTTGAGGAAACGAGCCGCGCAGATTATTGGCCGCCCCGTTTCAGAACGTTCTATCAATGGATTTCGTGCCCGATCCGCCATACTCTGCTCTCCATTTCCTTTGAGTGTGGACAACCGAATGCCTCTGGCACACTTAACCAACCAAGAGCGGCTTTCTGTGAACATGACCCCGCTCTTCGAATTCTCAAATGCCCCATCTTCATTCTCCATACTCTCCGCGTATCAAGTGTTTCAAACGATACACTCGTGCGTTACCTTGTATATTTACGTATTATTAAAACGTTCTATAAAGGAAACACCTTCTAAAAAAGTGTAACGTTCCTAATGGAATATGGTAAATTTTAAATTTAGAAATTTTAACGATAATAATAAAATATCTCGAAAGTATCGTTTAAAAAGGTATTTTATACAGCTTCCTCGAAAGCATTCATCCGAAAGTATCCATCTCCTTGAATTTTATACATACATCTCAACGTTTCCTACCCCTCGTTAACCTCGATATCGCGTCTTACCCCCTCTTCTTCGACCATTTCGATTATTTTCAATCTGTGAGAACCGGGACTGGAAACCGGCCTCTCTCGTTCACCTCGAATCGCGTAGAATAAAATTCGTGAAAGGGTCTACGACGGTTGATAGAACGGAATGTGATTTCGCGGGATCAAAGTGTACGGGGACATTGAAACATCACATTCAACCCTTTCCACCGTTACCGTTGAATAAATAAAGAAAAAGAAAAGGAGAGGAGAGGAGAGGAAAGGAAAAGAAAAGAAAAGAAAGAAAGAAAGAAAGAAAAGAAAGAAAAAGGAAAGATTTCACGGTTTAATAAAAGCTGACCTATATGAGAGTCATTAGAGGGAGCGACTCTGCGTGAAAACATTTTGAATTGAGAAATACGCGATATCGGTTGAAAGGGGTGAGTCGTTTCAATATGCTTTTACTTTCCTTTCCAATCTTTATACCACCGCTGGTTATTTTTTCAAACACCCACAAGCTCCCCGCGTGTTGCCGCGTCGTTTTAAATGCCCTCCCATTCAATTTTCTTGCTTTTCTAATAAAAGAGATCCACGCGAAATTTCACACGGATTAACGCGTTCCGTGTCGTGATAAAATGAACAGCATAATGTTTGGAAAAGTAGTCGGGATTATTATGCGTAGAGAGTTGAACTTCTCTTTTTCAACAATGAGATTTCTTCTATTACTGTGTATATACAGTAACAATTATAAACTTGTTATCAAAGAATTATGATATATATATATATATTTTTATACGTAAATTGCTGAAGAAATGGAGTGTCGAAGAAGTGGTTTCGTTTGTTTTCGATGTTTTAGAAATTTTATTTGCACAGAATAATTGAGATTGTTTTATTACTGTATATCTGCAACAATTATAAACTGTTAGCAAAGAATTATGATATATATATCTATATATTTTTATACGTAAATTGCTGAAGAAATGGAGTGTCGAAGAAGTGGTTTCGTTTGTTTTCGATGTTTTAGAAATTTTATTTGCACAGAATAATTGAGATTGTTTTATTACTGTATATCTGCAACAATTATAAACTGTTAGCAAAGAATTATGATATATATATCTATATATTTTTATACGTAAATTGCTGAAGAAATGGAGTGTCGAAGAAGTGGTTTCGTTTGTTTTCGATGTTTTAGAAATTTTATTTGCACAGAATAATTGAGATTGTTTTATTACTGTATATCTGCAACAATTATAAACTGTTAGCAAAGAATTATGATATATATATCTATATATTTTTATACGTAAATTGCTGAAGAAATGGAGTGTCGAAGAAGTGGTTTCGTTTGTTTTCGATGTTTTAGAAATTTTATTTGCACAGAATAATTGAGATTGTTTTATTACTGTATATCTGCAACAATTATAAACTGTTATCAAAGAATTATGATATATATATTTTTATATGTAAATTGCTGAAGAAATAAAGTATCGAAGAAACAGTTTCGTTTTGCTTCTTTAGAAATTTTGTTTGTATAGAATAATTGAGATTGTATTACTGTATATCTGCAACAATTATAGTCGTTTGTTGTTATCAGAGAATTATGATATATATTTTTATATGTAAATTACCGAAGAAATGGAGTATCGAAGAAATAGTTTATTTTTGCTCCTTTAGAAATTTTGTTTATATGTACTTTTTATTAGAATTAAAAGTAATAACGCTAATAATATACTCTTAGAATGAATTTTTTATCCTCCAATACCCGAAATACTCGGTTATTTAAACGTTTCACAGGTGTGAACTACCTCGAAAGATCTCTGTATTGCACTCGGATATTTCACGGACTTTTAATTAAGATCAGTATCCAGCTTCCGTGTTCGATCATAGACACCTATTATCGTGCGATTTTTATCGAATATTTTGCTTTAAATTATGAATAATTATTATATAAAACGAGGAAAAAAGTTTGCTAATTTTTTTTTTAAATTTCGTCAATTCTCGAATCCTCGGCCAAATCTGTCGCCGGATGTTGCCAAATCAAAGCGGTTTGATTAATGCGTAGGATATGACGTAAGGTCGCAGGAGGGAATGGTGATTGGGCTGGTAGGTCGTAAGTAGGCCGATTGCTAATTTAACGGGTTTGGGAGGATACCTCGGTTGCTTTGCCGGTATGTAGGTCGAACGGTGGACCGACCATCACCGCGACCATTGAAATAATTACGCTCACTGTCCGTTAATTTCGAGCCTCGCCACGAAATATACGTGTTACGCCAGTTGCGCGACTCTCACCAACGAATTATCTGCGCGGGGATAATACGCCGTTCGCGGTCTTGCTTCCCGCATTGCCGTGAGAATCGGTTACGAAATCGATAACACGATGATTTTAACGTAATTTTCGAAACCCCTCCTCCAAATTTTCGATCGATACGTTCCAAATTAGTTGGGAGAACTCGCGTTGAATCGGTGCAGTAATGTTCGTGGTAACACGTTTCGTAGATTTCAATTTTTTTCTGAAACGATCTTGATTCAGATATGATTTTATTTTTTTACGATATTTCTTTTTCTTAAAACGATTGATATGTTTTAAGTTGGGTATTATATCTTGGAATTGCTTATACATCGATAGTTTAGATTTTGTTTCGGGTTGGTCTATTCATTCGAATTGATATATCCATTTTTAGAAAGTGAAACGATAATGCAAATGAGAATATTTTTTTAGTAATAAGAGGAAAATTATTTTCGCTCGTGCATTATCCAAATCATTCCGTGAGTGATATTGAAAGCACTCTGCACATCTTGATCGAACAGCTGTCCGTAACGTATTCTATTCGAGACGTCTGCGAAGCTATACACGCCTCGATCGACTGGGTTAATTCGCTCGTATCGGTCTCTGAATAGTCAACAGTAATGTTTGAAATGTTGCAGAAACTCAATTAACTTGCTTGTACACTTTGACGATAAACCTTGGATGGAAAACTGATATTACGTGGTTTTTTCCCTTAAATCAACTTCAACGAAATTTCTCCACGCTTTATCGTATGCATATATTTTTACCCTATATTTTGTCAAAAGCTAGAAAATTGCTAAATTTCGCGATTTAATAAGATTGAAGAAATTTCATTATGTTAACATGGTATAATATTTACGTATATTATTCTCTTCGATTCAATTCCCTTCGATTCAATTCTCCTCGCATTTATCGAGGGGAAGAAACAATTTGCGCGGGAGAATTCGAATCATCGAGGCAGCGATGATTCGATCGGGACACAAAGAAATAAAAAGCACGCGTTCGGTTCGAGGAAGATACGTTCACGGCGAGGCTTTTCTAAAAAATAAAATATCGTTCAATATCGTATGTTAATCGACGGATAACGAAACCCCATTACAACGGTTTTATAAATTAAAAGAGCATCCGCTTGGATCCTCCGCTTTTCTTTTTTTCTCGAATCTCGATCGAGATTTAAATTTCCCGCTTGCAAATTCTTGTGAAATCGCGTTTAACGAAACTACACGAGTTATTTAAAGCGATTACACCGATGCGTAAGAGGAGAATATTTAATTATCCGCGAATTTGATCGCACAGCTGCAGATTTTCATAAATGGAGAAATTTTATTGTGTACGATAATAATTTTAATAACGTTACTTTCTCTCTCTCTCTCTCTTTTTTTGTACTTTCTGCGTTGGAATAACGCGGATACACAATACTTTTTATCAAAGTATTACGAATGAAATGTATATATATTTTAAAAGCTATGCTCATAATTTTTTTAATAATCGAAATTTCGTTTCTTTTCTTTTCATTATGATCGAAAGAGGATTATTTATTATGAATTACTCCATAATGAAACCATATTCGTATTCCATTAATAACAGAGAAAAAAAATTACTACTTCTATATACAAAAATTATTCTTCAAGATCTTCTCATCGAGCACGTTCCCCAATCTAATTCTTCCAAAATTCTGCTCATCCATCGCACGAAACGTTCGAAATCTATCTTCTATCGCGTCACTCGCAATAATATTAGAAAGCTGTAATCAAGTTCTAACGATCATTTCCATTGGAATCGTGAAGAAGACGGCAAGATCACCCGGAGATCAATCGCCTGGCAAATATTTGTTTTCGCGAATTCGTGCCACGGTGGAAAGTTCACGTGCTCGACGACGACTACGACGACGACGCCCTGTTCTCGCCGTGGAACGAGGGGAATATCTTGCAGACATAATTGACGCGTGTTATGGTGACATCCCCCTGTACAGAGGCGAGGGAAAAGCACGCTCGTACGAGCGCAAAATCGAATCGTTTCCAGCGGGTGGTTTCGCAGTTTATTGCATAGATTCTATGCATCCACGTTGCATTCTGGGAATGTCTCTTCCCTGAATAATCCCTGCAGCTAATCCAACACCCTATTTTCCCAGTAATTCTACTCCGTTATCCCTGTTTAAACAAGATTTTCCTTTTTTTCCCTTTCTTTCTTGTTGGAAAATGGATAGAAGAAGATGGAGTTTATTTAAGCAATGGAAAGGTAAAACGATTATGAACGAATAAGAGAGGGAATTCCATTTGGAATTTTGTTTTTTCGATTCGCGAAAGTAAAAAACAAAAAGGATAACGCGTTTTGGAGAAAATCGAAAGAAAGGAGTTTTAATAATTCTCGAGTATTCGATCTCTTATCTATTTTTTTATTAATCGATGTATACTTTCATTCAATGGAATATATTAAACTTCTTATTCGTATCTTCCGTATATATCGAGAACAAAAGGTTAAAAATTCATCATTTTGATAGTTTTGCTGGTCCAGCTATTAAAAGGAAGGAGGAAAAATAAAAATCGATGGAATATCATTAAACATCTTGAAACAAAAATCCACGTCAATTTTGGCAAAAGCGTTATTGCATCTTTCGTACTATAACTATATAACTATAGAACAAAAGGTTAAAAATTCATCATTTTGACAGTTTTGCTGGTCCAGCTATTAAAAGGAAGGAGGAAAAATAAAAATCATCGCATCCCACGACACGATCTTTCCCAGTTTACGCGTATGCATGCATGCATGTATGTATCAAATTCATAATAATTTCGTACGAGGTAAAAATTGGTTACCTCTATCTCTCCGGTGATTAAATGCCTGTTAAAACGTTTTTTTTTTTTTTTTCCTTCTTTTTTGTCGAGATAATGTAATTAAAGCGGCGTCGATTTTCCGTCGTTTTCACGTGCATCCATGGAAACGGAAAAGCGGGCGGGGAAGGTGGTTGTTGCATGCAGGTTGCATTGTACGTCACGGTCGTATACACAAAAAAATGTTTTCATCAGTCAAATGCTCCGCTTCGAAATATGCA
>NW_006263534.1:375166-384054 GCF_000469605.1 Apis dorsata | reverse complement strand
GGGGGAGGGGGGGGAGGAGGTGGAGGAAGGAGGAAGCAGGGGAGGGGACTCACGTGTCCCGTGAATGCAACGCGTAGCATCGCGCACGCGACTCCTCTAAATAGAGTTTCCACCGGCAAAGGATGAAAAACAAGCAAGGTTTTTAGTATATTGAAGCACGTCGAGTTCCCCTTGTCGTTGGAAAAAAAAAAATGAAAATAATAAAAAAGGAAAATTCTGAAAACAGGAGGGGAGGAAAGAGAGAGAGAGAGAGAGAGAAAGAGTCCTCCTTCTCTCTTTCCCTCTCTCTCCTTTTCTTCTCATTTTTAATTTTCTCTTCAAAATATCCTTCCTTAAGGTTAAGATCGATAAGGTTGAGATCGTGGAGGTATATTCTATTCTCTCTTTTTTTTTTTCTATTATTCTTAATATTTTGTTTCAATAACGAGGAATTATTCCTTTTTCTTTTATAAATATTTTTAATAATTTTTTATATATGTTTTCAAAAGATAATTTTTCTTTTTTAATATCGTTCTGACAGAATCGATAACGAGAGATTATTTCCTTGGTATCGTTCGAATCGGATCGAATTCGCGCATTGTTTATAAGGGGTTGAAAAAGAAGGAAAAAAGAAATAATAATAATTCGCCGATATATCGAGTCGCGAGCAACTCGGGCTTGTCGTTCACTGACAAACTCATTATCGAGCTGTCATCCGCACAGGCCATAACATTTTCGAATCAATCAATTGCAGATCCACGAGCGAGTTTATAGGATTTTGCGTGTGGATTATGAATGGCGCGATTCAAATTTCATTTTTCCATTTTTTGATTCAAAGCCCGACCGATCCTTGTTGATCCCGATGGAAATGAGATTGGCCTCGATGATTTTCACGAAAAATTATTTTTTCTTTATCGCAATATTTTAAAAAATCCATCCATTGCGACATCCACTTTGACCTCAAAAAAACGAAAAAGAGAAATAATCCGTACGAAGGAAATTTCTTTTTTCAAAAACTTGACTTGTCTCTCTCCTTAAAACCTGTTTACAAAATCTTTTTATCTCTTCTTAACTATCCAAAATGAATTACCATTCCCAAAAAGAAACAACGTATCTCCTTCAATGGCTTCTAAAAATTCGCTTCCAACCATTCTCGATAGCGTTCCAAAAACCAGTTTTCGCGATTCGAAGTCTAGAGAAAACTGTCGAACTTCCATCGTCCCTCCTTCTCTCTTTCTCGATCGATTACAAATCGTTAACAAGAATCGAGGTATAAAGTTCCGTCGTTAAAAGTTGGGCGCGAAGAGGGAACGAAAGAAAGAAAAAAAAAAAGAAAAAAGAAAAAATGAAGAGGTAAAAGAAAAAAAAAGAAATGAAAAGAGGGGAAACAAAACCGTGTATTTATACGTTCGTTAACCGAAATTCCTCTCATTGCTCGTACATTTTTTTTTCTCCAATTATCGAGAGGGAATCCGTGCCTTCCTTCCTTCCTTCCTTTCTTTTTTTCTTCCCTCTTTGACTCGTGGAAAAGAATCGAAACTTTTGGATCAAGGAGAAGTCGAAACCATCAAGATCGGGTGCTCCCTTTGAGAACTTGATCCATCTTGGCAGGAGGGGAAGGAGAAACGGGATGATGATGGACGGGAAGAAGAATACGAGTCAGGGTTTACATTATATCGAGGTTAAAAAAAAAAGTTCGATATCGCTTTTGCACAGGGTAAATTTAATTATTCTTCTCGTGGTCTTTTAATTATTCTCCTCGCGCGCAAGTTTTTTTAAAAAGGGAGGAAGAATTTCAGTCTTCTTCTTTTCGTTCAATTCTCTTCTGGAAATCTTGAAATGATGCCAAGATGAAAAGAAGGGAAATTGTTTTCTTGATAATCTTGTCTTCGTTTTTAAAAAATTCTATTTACTAGTGAAACGAGAAATGAAGAAAAAGAAAGTGACGAAACTTGTAGAATTTGATAATTTCGGTAGAATGTTGCAAATATATTTATCTTTCTTCCTTTCTGAAATAATGCTCACACAAATTTGAAATTAATTATTATAAACGAGATATCATAGAAAATCTTGCATCCACGAGTTAAACTCACTACGAATTGCACACTCGAAGAAAATAGATAAGACTCATTTAAGCTTCGCTCTTGAATGCGAAAATTGACTCCAAAATGGCGATCCATCAATGCGCTAATGTAGCTATACGCGTGGAACGAGACGCAAGAGGTGATGAAGGAGGGAGGGAAGGGGAGGAATATTGCTCGTGGATTCGTGAGGAACAATAAAGTGTTTCGCTTCGAACCATCGACGTGGAAATTCGTGTAAAATTTCCAGTGACGTAGAACCGTATTCGTGACTGGAATATTTGAGAAAAGAAACAGAATGCGTCGAACGAAATATACGTGAATTAGAATTGCATTAGGGCGCATGAATCAAACGCGTTACATAGAAAACTACACGCGAAAAATTATCCCCCTCTAAAAAGGAATAGGAATCCAAAGCATATTTAACGATAACACGCAAATCCCTCGTAACGTCGCTATCCATATCCCATTGTTTCTAACCCCTATCTTATCAAATTTATCTCAATTTCCACGCTTAGACACGTAAATTTCAATCGTTCGACCGATTTCACGACCATCCTATATCAGTCTCTGGCCATCATAAACCCAATCGAGACTCGTCCCTTTTCAACCCCTTCCCATGAAGAATCATTCGATCCTCCACGTCGATTAAATGATCGATGGATCGCGTGCACGGTTCAATTAAATAAATTATTAAGTAAACGGTAACAGGGGAAATCGAGGACTTGGATTTCGTGCAAACAGATGAGTGGGCGACGATTATTGTCGATAAATTTGGAATGTTGTTATCAATTCGTGGATAACAGATTTTGCACACGGTGGCCGCGATGTCGGCTAATTGTCGTTAATCATTTACAATAATTTTCAACTGATTTATTTTTCTTCTTTCTTGTTTCCATCCTTCGATAAAAGTCGTGATGATGATTGGTTGGCAAAGGAAACAGTGAACTGGCTCGTTCACGAGTCTGCACGCATATGCGCGTGACTTTTCTTAATCTTCTCGAGGTAATTACGATCATCCAATATGGAATATGATTGTAGATTGTATATTAAGATAATTTCAATCAAATGTAACGTATGTAGCTTATTTTAATAAATTTTTATCGTTAACTAAAAACAAATAATGATTTGTGGCTGTAGATACATCAATTTGCAATGACTTTTTCTTTTAATCTTCTCGTTGCTGGAGGTAATTACGATCATTTAAAGTCGAATATTCATGATTGCAGTGTATTATGCAGATAATGTCAATCAATTTGTATGTGGCTTTTTTTAAAAGACTTTTATCGTTGATTGGGATTAATTACAAACAAGTAATGTCGATGATTCGTGGATGTAGATACATCAATTTGCAATGACTTTTTCTTTTAATCTTCTCATTGATGAAGGTAATTACGATTGTCCAGTGTCGTATGTATGTATTAACGTGTACGAGATGATGGATCAATTCGTAACGTTCTTGACGTTTACTAGTTTTGAATGTAATAATTTTGCGTGCAATGTGAGAAATTCATTGGATGAATAAATTTGTGTAAATATAAACGTTATTATTTTTCCAATTGAGAAAGAAAGAGGAAGGAAAAGGAAGAAAATATTAGAGATGAATAGGTTCAAAGAGATATCCGTATCGCTTACACATTTACATTTTGCAAACGTAACACGGTTATAATTGCATTTTCATTCAAATAAAGGAACGCAAAGTTTCATTTTGTCCACAGTTATAATGATATCTCTTTATACAAAATGTTTTATGACAATTATAGCAGTAACAATTGTTTTCATAATGAGACACGAATGTAGAAGATATTCATAAAGAAAAATACACCGATATTATACACCCCGCGTATAACTTGATTTCGATGTTTCCCCGATAATTTTGTTTTCATTGGTGAACAAATTTTTATTATACAAATTTGTAAAAAAAAAAGAGAGAATATCATTTTTCGTGAAAAAAAAAAAATTTACATTCGAAATTAAAGCAGCAATTAAACCGCAAACCGTGATAACGAATCGATTCGATTTGCGCGCGAAATTTAAAAATTATTTTCAACCGGGAGGAAGAAGAATCCTCTCTTGCTCGTCCATCCTCGATAATAAATTCTCCAAGATCTCGGAGATCGCTACGTCTCGATTATGTCTCCCTTATGAAAATACGAAATGAAAACAAATTGGCGTCGAAATGTGTACGCGCATCTTCGTATCTTGGTTTTTGAATAAAACGTCACCTGTGTACAAGGTATTTCATGGAGTTACATTATGCCATATAACGAATTCAACTAGGGGCGCGGTGTGGAAAAGGGAATCGTGGAGGGAAAGTCACGGCAGATGTACACAGAAAATGCATTTTTTAAAGTGAGCCCGACTTTTTGATGCGACGGGAATCTCGGCGGATCTTGTTTAGTACTTGCGCTTTTTCCCGTTGAAATATTTCAAAGTTTCACGTGCCCAATCCTTTTGTGCCTTGTGTCTCGAGTACGGATCTCGTTTCAACCTTCGAATCTTTCGGGCGACGACGACGACGACGACGACGACGATGCTGATGACGATGAACGCGATATCCTTTACGCATGCGCCAATGTGTGTAATTAATATCATCGGTCGATAACAATGAAATTTTAAAAATTCTATTCTAGAAATTATTTTATTCTTTATTTGGGATACGGCGATCGCTCGAATTGTAATTGTTAAATCCTTTCCCATTCTATGGATCAATGATGGCTTAATAGATAAAAGTTTGAGATAATTATGAATTTTTTTTTTTTTCTTTTTTGAGTTTGAACTTCGAGCCGATTGTTCGAATTGTAACATTAATCCTCTCGACTCTGAATTTCGTAGTAAATTTTTTCAATTATGAGTTTTAATAAATTCGATTCATTTTAAAAGATGAATTATATATATATTTTTCCCCCACACGCTGTACTATATCCTTTTTCACCAGGCGAACTAATTTTTCAACTATCGATTCCATAAATATTATAATATACAATTCGTATCGTTGAAATTAATTCGATCGTTTTCAATGCTTCCTTTCAACGTTCAACACATTGGACGCATTAATACATCATATATTTTCCTTGTGTCCCTTTGTTTCGTCTCGTCCATACTCGTTCTCGATCGAAATAATCGAGAGCGCGAATATATGCTTGGAATAATTCCACGGAAACTAATCGCTGAGCTCACGGTTTGCCGAGCAGAACTAACGTGGCATTATTCCGGAAACGGACAAATAGGTAACCCGTTGTCGACAAACGGGGCGAATAGATCATATTTTCTCTCGACCAACCGCCGTTTCCCTCCTGCGTTTCTCCCCTCATCCAACGTGCCCCGAATTAAGATACGTCATTTCGTTATTTTCATCGAATCGAAGAAAGAAATATATCAGGATATTTTTTTATCAGGAGGAAAGTTTTGGAACAAATATGAGAGTATTTATTAATGATTAATAAATATTTTTTTTCGACAAAATGCACATGTTCGACCCTCCTTTCGTGTCCATGTTCAATATAATTATTCAGTTACTATTTTGAATTTATTATTTTTTATGCTTATGTTGAAAATCAATAATCATAGATGAAATTAAAAAAATGGTGGAGAAAACAGAAACATTCGAGGAAATTTAAAAATTGTCCTCTTGATTAAAATACATTATACAATAATTTTGTTATTTCCAGAAGAAAAAAATATCAAAATATTAAATGAGGAAACCGTGGAACAAATATGAGAGTAGAATTATATTTTTTTGATAATCATGATTAATAAGTATTTATTATATTTCTTTTTTGATACATTCAACGTGGAGGATTTGTGAAAATTTGATTCAATTACTAAGCAGCTATTTTGAATTTTTCTGTTTACCATTTTTTATATTTACGTTGAAAATCAAAAATCATCGATGAAATTAGAAATCGTGAAAAGAAAACGAAATTTAAAAATTGTCCTCTTGATCCTTCTTACTTATTTTCTTCCTTCAAAAGGAGACCTTTCCAAATTGTTCTCTAAGATAAATCGATTTAGAATAACGAAGAACGTGTATTCCCATTTCTCATAATTCTCAACAAACACGAGTTACGTTCTCACTACTTCTCGTTACAGTTAACTAACGCCGCCGCAAAAATTCCAATAATAGGGACGGCAATAAATATCCGCTATCTGAACGAGCGTCGTGAAATTGCACGTTCGTATTTTTCGAGACATCCATAAGCGACGGAGAGGCGGCAATATTTCACAAACCCACGTATCGAAATAAAGTCACGAGAGAATCGAACCTTTTCCCCTCCCTCTCGTTTCTTAGTTGAATATTAGATCTTGAAACGTGTCCTATACACGTGTCGAGCACACGAATGAAACAGATAAAATACGCGTATGAATCTTCAATTCTTATTTGTTCATCATTTAATTTCGTGTTTCGATGAAACATTGAACAGGATATAAAAGAAGGATATCGACGAGAAAAATAGAGAAGATCCACTTTACGTATCTACATTTGACAGGGATTTACATTAAACAGTGTAGATAAAAGAAGAGATAGTGGAATCCATTATAGATTTACATCAAATACATTAAGATGAAAATTTACAATTTGATGCAATCATGGATAAAAAATAAAAGTAAGGGTATAAGGATACATAAGATAAAAAAACAAATTTAGCTCAATGCAAGAAAGGGAAGAAAGGAAGCAGGAATATACTGGATAAGAATTTTACATTAGTATAATATTAAGATAAAAGAAAGAAGACAGAGAGAGAGAAGGAAAGGGGTTAGACAATGCACCAAGCATACACCAAATGATAAGAATGAAAGAAAGAAGATAGGGATAAGAATTTATATTACTATAATAGGATGAAAGAAAGAAGATACAAGTATATTAGATAAAAATTTACGCCAGTCCAAATCAGATAAGAATTTACATTATACTAGATATAGATGAAGAAGAAAGGATACATTAGATAGAAACAAAATAAAAATACTTACAATTTTCGCGTAGAAAATAAACCTATTCACTTCTCGCATTGCTTCAACATTAGCATTATATCTGGAAAGTGGCGGGTTCGATTTGTAATTTATGGGCGGACAACGAGGAGTGGAATTTGGAGCGCGATTGGAACGCACACGCCTCGATCGGTGGCAAAAGAATCGAAGGAGCATTGGATGCGTGAGTCCAGTGTGCGCACGTGTCATAAAAGTATCATAAAGCTGCGGCAATAAGCGTGGAATCTGAAAAATGTGTTCTTATCTTCCATATGGCCTCCGTGCTTTTCGCCTTGTGCATTAGTAGACCGCTGTGTTGTCTGTGCAGTGTCTCACTTTCGTGGAATTACGAATCGCGGATCATCGGAGAAGTAATTGCATCCAAATTGTGTCGATGCTGAGGGTTCGAAGGGGAAGCTCGAAAAATGAATTGGTTATTTTATCGTAGCTAGTTTTAGATTGCGAATTTTTAACAATTCAAAAGGAAGAAGACGAAAGATTTTGAAGTTTGAAGATTTGTTTCTGAGTGCATTCAGAGTTTTCATAGAAATATTTTTATTCAAAGAAGTGGATTGACGCAATTTTGTTCGACGAAACTGGAATAAAAATTATCAACATCTTAAAAAAAAATAAATTAATTTCAAATGAAATCATCGTAGAAACTAATTGAATCTATAATTGTATAATTACAATTTGAAATTCAACCTACAAATAAAATTGGATAAATTTCGATATCTAAAATTAATAAATTCAAGGATATAAAATTTACTAGAAATTCAAAGATATAAAAAATATTAATAGATAATTCAGACTATATAAGTTTGAATAATTAAAAAAATATCATTCTTTAGATAATAATTTGTTCTAATAACGTTAAAAAAGCAACTCTAATCAAAACCGTAACTATTATAATTAATAAATTAATTAAAATTATTATTCATTAAATATTACCAATATAATTAAATTCTAAATTTGCTACACTTTTATACTAAAATAATTTTTAATCTATTAATTAATTTCTTTATAAATAATTTCTCACAAACTAAAATCCTTTCGTACAATTTTAATTTTTATTTCATCACAGAATCTAACTTGAACGATTTGAACTCAATGCATCAATAATCGGTTAAAATTAAATCAAAACAGGTTAGAAACAGGATATAAAACTCTCTCCCTCCATCCTGAATATAATATATTCTCAGCAATAAACTATAAACTACATACACAAGGAAGGAAAGCTGATGTTCCGGCAACTTCCCTTCGATAAGACTGTTCCGTATCGGCGAAATATGAGACAAATTTCAGCGGCCAAGTTACGCGGTATTCGGGTTACGAAAAGGGATTCGATAGAATCCCAACAAAATATTCCCAGCCAATGTGTATCCAGGCCTGTGTTTCAATTCCAACTATCCGACGCAGCTTCGTCCCCGGAATTTTTTCTTTACTTCCTACTATTCTCCCTCTCTCTCTCTCTCTCTCTATCTCTTATCACTCTGGAACGGCGAGTCAGAAGTTTGAAATTCAAATACAGGGAAAGTTTCGCCAAGAATAACGTTGTCCCGGTTGTATCGTGGGCCAAGTTCCATGGTGGAAATTCTTGGTATTCTTTCGTGACATGGCCTCCTCCTTTTCATCGGATACGCCTCTGACTGAATTTTCCGGCAATAATCGGCGAGAATCAAGACGACAGTCCTTTTTTGTCCCCTCCCCTCCCGTTTATATTGAGTTTCGGGGGAAGGGAAAAGTTTGGCGGGTATAGGAATCTTGGATATTGAGATAGGGTCGAGGAAATTTTGTTGTTGTAGTGAAGTTCGGGGTATAGAAATTTTGATTATTATTTGGTGTTGTAATTATCTTAGA
>NW_006263534.1:358825-374885 GCF_000469605.1 Apis dorsata | reverse complement strand
TTATTCCATGAAAAGTCTTGGATATTGAGATAGGAAATTTTGTTTTTTGTAACGAGTGGAGCTTGAGATGTAGAAATTATTTTGATTATTGTTCGGTGTTGTAATTGTCTTAGGTGTTAGGTCTTATTCCATGAAAAGTCTTGGATATTGAGATAGGAAATTTTGTTTTTTGTAACGAGTGGAGCTTGAGATGTAGAAATTATTTTGATTATTGTTCGGTGTTGTAATTGTCTTAGGTGTTAGGTCTTATTCCATGAAAAGTCTTGGATATTGAGATAGGAAATTTTGTTTTTTGTAACGAGTGGAGCTCGAAGTGTAGAAATTATTTTGATTATTGTTTGGTGTTGTAATTGTAAATAGGTTAGGTCTTATTCTATGAAAAATCGAAGATTTTTGGATGAGTAGAAATTAAAGAAATTAACGGTATGAGAGGTATCATGTTCCAATTTGGAGAAAGATTGAACTATTATTGGTCTCCTATCTCGTCTGGCTCGTTGAAAATTCGTAGTACTTTCTTATCGATTCTGCCAGAAATTCAACGGATCTGAATATATTCCTATAACATTGATCTGTAAGTCATTGTTTGAAACAAAATAGAAAAAAATTCTACATATAATATAAATTTGTACAATTAAATAGATCGTACGATCACATTTATATTTGTTATAATATCGCGCTATCGATTTTCCGATAAAAAAAGGGGGAGAAAAAAAGGAAGAGAATTATAGAAAGTGCTCGAGAAGGAACAGAGATTCTCTTATCGAGAATTTTTCGAGAGTCAGAGATTTCTATCCGATTGTTCGTTCGCCTCTTCACGCAAATTGCCGCGTTTCAAACCCTTCACTTAATTAGATATTACTTTTTTTACCGCGATGAGGTATCCTCGCGTTATTTCTTCCTTCCCTCTTTTTAGACGACCCCCTGCGGCTTAGAATAACGATTTCATTTTTCTTCTATTTTTCTACGATGCAAATTTCAAAGGAGATTTTTCGTTGTTTCGTCGACCTCTGTCCAATTTTTCTTCAATTTTTTTATTTAATTAGGGATTTTTTTTTTTTTGAATTAGCGGGATAGAGTTGTAATTTAACATGTTTGTCAGCATTTATCATGTAAATGCAGATTCTTTATCACGAACGTCGCTTGTTTAATTTTCGTGAAAATTTTTATACATTTTGAAGAGCGATTAACTACATTTTTTTATTTACATTTTTATTATGTTTTTTTTTCATATTGTATAAAATATAGGAATGGTAAATAATTTTCTGGATTACATCGACGAAGAGATGTTCTTTTCCAACCCCTTTAGTTTCATTTCAATTTCTTCTTCGATTTTTTCTCTTGAACTTTTATTCGTGTTAATGATTACGAAAATTTCAATTCATAATCAATCCTTCTTCTATAATTTCTTATAAATATACATTTGATACTTGCACTCAAAAATGGAAAAAGTTCATCCACAAAGAAGAGAGAGAGGAAGAAAAAAAATACAAAATTATTCATCCACAAGAAAAACGAAATGAATGAAATGGCAAAAAATTTTGCACATATTTATTAATAAAAAACGTAAACAGATCAATTTTCGACACGATCCTTTTCTCCGAGAAGAATCTATTCTCTCATACAAAAGGACACCATCTTAATATCCAACACCGGTATTCGATATTCCACATTTACTCGCAAAATGAAGAAAAATGAGAATTCTCTCCGTTTGTGACATCAAACGTCCGCAGAAAGGCCCCGCGCCCGCATAATATAAAGCCAGAGAAAGAGATAGAGAGATAGATAGAGAGAGAAACGTTCCGTGACGTTCGAGAATCTCCTGCTTCACCCCGCGTTATTTGCACCCTAGAAACGGAGCGTGCGTGTCGCGTTCCATCGAGTTCTCGTCTTCCGCAAAGCAGAGATTAGATTCTCACGAAACACGATCGCCAACGATTCTTACGACATGAGATGATGGCTTTCCTTCGCGATATATCGAAATCCGTTATCCAATATTTGAATCTTTCGATGAAATCCAAAGCCATTCTTTTTTCTCTTTATTTTATTTATTCACGAAATTCGAAATTCTCCCTTTCCGCGCTTTTGGACAATCTATCGTTTTCTTGAAGATGAATTATTATTGGTTCGTTTTGGTGTTGGTTTTATTTTCTTTTTTCCATGTTAGACCGTGGATATTTCAAAGGAATAAAGTCGCAACAGGTACTATTGTATGAGATGAACAAGATCCAAAGTTGGCCGGTTGCTTGTTCTCTCCGTTATTTATGGTACTTGTACATACCCCTATTACGAGCTCTTTCTCTCAGGATATTCACTCGTTCGCAAGTAGCGTTGAACGCACGCTGAAAAGTTTCAGAAAATGTTTTTCGAATGTTCGATTCTACTTTTTCCTTCGTAATTTTTAAAATTTTAAAATTCAATTTTCGGAATTGTTGTCAAATTGTTGTCCAGAATTTTCAGAAAGTTTGAAAATTTGATGGAAAAATTCGTGGAATTCGGATTATTCGAATTCGAAAAAATTCGATCTTTCTCATCGAGCCACTTCTCTTTATCCTGTTTCGCTCAACGAAAATTCCTACTCGCCTATCTTCTTCCCACACAACAGGCTATTATTTTTTTATTTGCTCCCAACTCGTACGAGGGAAAAAAGAAAAACAGGTGAATAGAGAATTTCGTGGTTGCTGCGGCGAACCGGTTGAATTTTCGTCCGTTAAGTCCTTAAGCGGCTTACAATTTCGTTGCGCGTTTTGCGGACCAGCAACTTCCTGTCAGACGTAGCGTGGAAACTCGAATTCCGGATAAAGGGAATCCAAGTGCTCGATGGGGTTAAGACTTGATTCAATTTCTCCATTGTCACGTCTTGTTCTCAAAGCCTTTTTGAACTTTTCCTGTCGTTGAACAGAAATTTCTTCCGTCTTCAATTACTTCATTCAATAATGACGTCTTAATAAAGAGATTATTATAAGAATTAAAGAGTTTCATCTTATGTATTGACCAGTGTTAATGGACATTAAAAAAGTATAAAAATTTCGAATAAAGTTACTTTAAATAAACGCTTATTGAAAACGTTTATTCGTAGCTGTTATAGTCCATCCGCTACTACTTCTCCTATAATCTCGGCCATTACGATTATTTCCAGTTATTATTATGCTTCGAACAAAATAAATTATCGAAGCAACTTTATTCGTAACTTCAACTATATAAATTTTTCCCATCACTGGTATCAATTACATTTTTCGATTAAATTAAAAATAAATTCGTCTTGAATATATATTATATTATAAATAATTGTTACACCAAGCACTCTCAATAAAATTTACTTTTAAATATATTTTTTATAGAATTCTAAGTTATTAACAAGAATATAAAAAAAAAAGATCGTACAAATTTTTAAAAATATTACATTTGCTTACGTATGCGCGATATTTGTAATATCATTTTAATATATATATATATAAATAAAATTCAAAGATTCATAAATTGACAAAGAGAAAATGTATCTTTCGGGAGACAAACAATTATAAACATGATAAAAAACAGGAGAAAAAGGAAAAAACTCACCCCTCGGGGGCGATTCGCGATTCGTTGATTCGAACAGAGGGAGGGGAGCGATACAAAAAACTCGTAAAACTCTCCTCCTCTGCAATTTTTAATAAACGAAAATTGTCATTGAATGCAAAGGGGGTGGTGGATCGATTTGGGTGGCTGAAAAGGGGGCGCGATCCCTTTCTCCCCGGGCCTGGCCGGCCGATTTGAAATTTAAATCCGACCTCGGCCTCGCATTTAATAGAGCAACAGTCGCGAGCTAATACGTATCGGACGCCGTATATTAATTAGAATAATAATCCGAGGCGTGTCCCGTTTAATGGAATGCGCCACGGAATTAATTATGCGACCACGGAACGCGAACCGAGACGCCGCCATTCCTCTATACTCTTTCTATCAAAATTATCGTTAATAAGAGGAAGGAACGAGACCCTCTTCACCCCCTTTCGAGCTTCTATCGTGCTCGTTTTTCTTTTAGAAAGGTTAATTTCGGTTACTCGAATTATTCGATTTTACCGAATGAACTTCGTTTCAGTGGCGCGGAATTTTTGGAGGAAAGCTTCGAGAAAGAAACGTAAATGTTCACTTTTGTCGAATGTTTGATAGGTTGAACGATAACTTTTTCGTTATAAAACTCGATTGATGGAACGATTGAGAGTTGTCGACTTTGGAATTTCTTCCAATCCCTTTCTTCTAAAGAACCAACTCTTGATAAAATTTTATAAATTTCTGATAGAGATTTTATTGGGAATTATTTTTAATATCAATTTTTTTATCTTCCTTTTTTTTTATAAATTTCGATCAACATCTTCTTCTTCAGCAGTGAATGTCGCAGAGATTAATCTGGAGGTGAGACCTGAACGATCGAACTAGTTTAACGCGAGCGTCTATGGAAAACTCGCATTACGGAAATATCGGAGGACGCGAATTATTAATTGTTATTAATCGTTCGAGCTGGAAATCGAATCGTATTTCGTTTGGTAAACGATGGTCATCGTGATTAGCTGTGGTGCAGCAAGCGAGTTGTAAATTGCGTTCTCGATTTCAAAACTCGTTTCGTAAACTGGATCATCGGTTGTTAACAAATGGATTTAATGGATCGATTTAAAATTAGTCGCGTGTTTAAGGTTAATTCGTTATCCTGGAAACGATTAACGACGACGTGGAACGACGCTTCTAAGTTATTAGCAACGGGTGATCAATTACATCTTCGTAATATCGAATCATTTCGTCGATTCCATCTTCGGAAACTTATTTTATTTTATTTTCCATTGATATTTGCGTAACTTTCGAAGATGGAAAAGAAATTATTCGTATTTTATTTTAAATCTATTTATTCGATATTTTTTTTTTTTTCGATTTTATCCGTGTAATTTAATAATAACGAGCAAAGAAGAATTTATTTGTTTTTTTTTTTTTTAGTATTATTAAAATTAAGATGTACAAACTTTTTTATAATTTAATTTTTCATATACACTATAATAATATTCGATTTCTTTCTTTGAAATTAGATTAATTTAACATTTTGACACGCATATATAGTATTCGTTATATTAATATCGATATTATTTTCTTAGATATCCATTTCATCACTTTAAAATTTTAATTTGAACGATTTACATTTTTTATAATCTAGCTTTTAATAGCTGTTGTAAACCAGTTATAAAATCTCACGGAGCATCGTTACGTAATATCTAGGTAGCGGAACGCAGCAAGAACTTGAGTAGTAAAAAGTCGGTAATGGTCAGACGCGGCGGTTCAGCGCTGGCCCTTGACTACTTGCAACGTAATACGTTCCACGCGAGGAAGGATTATTCATTTACTTTTGTAATAACGCCCGAATTAATAGTATTTTAACAACGTTTCAAGCAGAGCGTGCACGAAGGATACGCGTATGAACAAGTTAAACCTGTTACACGTTTTATTTGCCTTTTGATTTAATTTTGTGCATTGATTTTTAGAATGAATTTTACTACTTTTTCCCTCCTTTCTTTTTATGCAACGACTTTAAAACTCGTAATCCTTTAAATTCAATCGACGCGTTTCTTTTCTTTGAATTTAAAAATTATATATCTTTTCTTAATCATTCATCTGTGAAAAGAAAAAAAGAGAAATTATTACCAACAGCTATAAACGTTCAATACAAGATATTTATTAATTGGCACATTTCTAACGGTTCCACGATCAAAGAGTCAAGATTTCCTTAACCATCCATCTGTGATGAAAAAAAGAAAAAAATTATTACCAACAATTATAAACGTTCAAGATATTTATTTTATGCAAATATTTGATCTTGGAAATTGGCATATCTCAAAGGACTGAATATATTTTCTTAAAACAAAAATCGTGCATTTTCTTAAAAAAAAACTTTCCTCGCCCAAAATTTCCCAAAATACAAAAAAGTAAAAATTCGAATCGAATTACCAAGATAGTCGAAATTTGCCCGATCATGTCGAATCCGGTATAATTATCGAAACGAAGAACGTCCCGTTAATACGTCCATTATTAATTCGGCAAACAATCGTCGCGTTTATTACAGCAAAGGGTGGAAACAAATATCGACAAGTAAATCAAACAGATTTTATGGGGGAGAGAGCCGGTCTAATAACAAGCCGCATGTCGAAACTTCGTTATCGAAAATACAAGCGCGCGTGTATAGGCGTACGTTCCACATGCATGTATACACAGTTGATACATATACACGTGTATATCGGTCTGTCATTGACCGGATAGCGTTAAAATCGATCACGATACCACCACGCCCTTTCGATAACGAAGCGAATGCCGTCCACGATCTCGTGGAACACGAGCCCCTGCACGAGGAGGACTCGCGACAGAGTAATGACACGACAGTTTCTGCTGCCTTCGTGCTCGACCTAGCGTGTATTTGCCCACTGGACATCCATACAGTAGGATACACAAGGCCCTTTCACATCGCCGTTTCACGTGTATGTGCGCCGGGTATACGTGTGCACGAGGCCGCCAAATGGGTTACGTGTACACTGGACTCGTGCAGGCCCGTTTCCAACCGACGAAATAATTTACCCTTATATGGCAGAGGTTAGGCGAAGTTATCGACTAATTAATTTTAGACCGTTTTAAAGAGAGACGCGGTATATTTTTATGGCGTTTCGTTGAGCAGGATACGTTTATACGTGTTGTAAGTTTTAACAGTGTGTGATGTGAATAAATGCAAATGCGGTCAGGCAAGTGGAAGTAGCGAAAGAGGAATAAGGAATTATCGTGCTGATTTATCGCGATGCCGATAGATGGGCCGATAGAATGTACACAATGTTGTGTCTGTTACATATTCAACGTGAACAAGGGGATTAAGGGAATGAGGGTTGAAGGAGGGTAGTTAAGGGAATAAATTGGTAAATTGTAAGAATTTTGTTTTCCTTTCTTCATTCTCACATCGATTTTCACGTTCGATTAAATATATAATACATTTGTCGCCTAGTTCGAGGTTTTTCAGTATTTATCGGAATAATCCAGGATAATAAATCTATCGATCCATCAATGTCATAAAAATTCTATTCGGACAAAAAAATATTCGTCCATTACTATTTTACATCCCCTAGCCGGAATATCAAAAATTTACAGAACTTTTTTAAATATTATATTATCTTGAGATTCATCCATAATTCATTGCCATCAAATTAGAATTACAATAATTATCGATATTACTCAAGATATCATTGAGGAGTAAATCAACTTACCATACAAAGAATATTATTATGATTTTAAATTCCATTTCACGCGATGCTACGAATTACAATTAAAAAATTATTCATCCATTACTACTGTACATCTCCTAGCCTAGGAATATCAAAAATTCACTTTTTAAAATATGTATTATCTTAAAATCGTTCATCTAAAAATTCATTGCCATCAAATTAGAATTACAATAATTATCGATATTACTCAACATATCATTGAGGAGTAAATCAACTTACCATACAAAGAATATTATTATGATTTTAAATTCCATTTCACGCGATGCTACGAATTAAAAAATTATTCGTCCATTACTATTGTATATCCTCTAGCCTAGGAATATCAAAAATTTACTTTTTAAAATATGTATTATCTTAAAATCGTTCATCTAAAAATTCATTGCCATCAAATTAGAATTACAATAATTATCGATATTACTCAAAATATCATTGAGGAGTAAATCAACTTACCATACAAAGAATATTATTATGATTTTAAATTCCATTTCACGCGATGCTACGAATTAAAAAATTATTCGTCCATTACTATTGTATATCCTCTAGCCTAGGAATATCAAAAATTCACTTTTTAAAATACGTATTATCTTAAAATCGTTCATCTAAAAATTCATTGCCATCAAATTAGAATTACAATAATTATCGATATTACTCAAAATATCATTGAGGAGTAACTCGACTTACCACACAAAGAATATTATTACGTTTCAAATTCCGTTTCGAATCACGTGACACTATGAATTAGAATTTCTTTGTCGCATCAAAGGAATCCAATTCGCATGGTAAATTTTTCTCCTCGGGGCGAGGCGGACGTTTTGTCGCTAATTACGCGTACGAAGATACGCAGAGCCGCAGCGTATGGATGGTTCACGTAGATCAAAGCTTGTCCTAACAATGACGAGCGAGCCCGACCTCTGTCTCGTTGCCCTTTAACCGGCCTTTCGACCTCGTCCTGTTGGTTCGCATCACACAGAGGGAGAGGTTGTACCTCGTTATCGGCCCCCGTGTGACCTCGTCATACGATCTGACGCTTCTATTGGTAAAAATTCGTCTCCTCGTTGAAAATTAATATTCCTACTTTTTGATGAAACGAGCCTATGGCGCGTAGAATCATAATTGATATGGAAAGGTTTCGAGAAGTGATTTTTTTTTTCAATATGCAAATTTGACGCAGCCATTTACGAGTTAATAATCAAGGGTTGAATAACTCTCGCGCGATTAACATATTTTTGGATATCAGCGTGTCGGCACAATTTGTAATTCATCGACGAAAATTTTTTTCAATCTCTTCTGTCTCGCGTGATTTTTATTCAATTTTTTTTAAATATCTTGTATAAAGCAGAATGTTGAAATATCGTATACAATTTGTATTCGTTAATCCAGTAGTCTTACAACTTGGAATTAAAGTTACAGTGATTTTAATACCAGCACGATCTTCCTTCTATTCGATCCTTAATCCACCACCGAGACAACGAATTAAATAAAGCGCATTTCCATTTCAAACATACGAAAATAAAGAAATGAAAATTTCATCATCCCTCGTAAGAAATCCGTTGGAGACAATCTCACGTTTACGGAGAAAAATAATAACCACGTACTTTCCATTTCCAAACCTCGTTACGAACGTACATGAAACAAGGAACGAGACAAATTTAAATATAAAAAAATAGAAAAATCTCCAAAACCTCGCCAAACATAAAAATTTCAAGCCAAATGCAATCTCTTTGACAAACTCACATTCACAAATACAAAAAAATAACTACACACTTTCCATTTCAAACGCATCGCCAAACACACACCAACCAAAACCCAAAACACAAATTTTTATCCATTCAAATGAAATTCGCAAAACTAGTAATTACACATCTCGAACCCATTCCCAAACCTCACAAAACGAAAGATAAAAGTGTCAACGACGCGACGATCCACGATCCACGATCCAGTTACGAAAAAAATCTCATCCCTTTCCTTCGTCTCGATCTCACCCGGAACGGATCGGTCGGTTTTTCGAGCGCGAGGCGATGATTCGAGGACGGCCCCCTCGAATTAGTCCGCTCGCGGCTTCCATCTGTCCCTTCATAGGCGCGGATCGATCACGGCGGAAAGCCGGCGGCGCTTTTGTCTCGGCCTGAAAGGGCCTTTCATCAGGGCAAATACCTCTCCACGCTCGCCCTGCACCCCTGATTCCACCTGCAAACACCGCCGATCCCACCGTTTCCCGGATTTTCTCCTCCTTCGCTCCTCTACCGATTTCTTTCGGCCGATTGCTCGTTGTTCCTTGCCTCCGTTTTTACCGCCTGCCGATAATCGCGTGTGATTTCTATAATGGCCAGCCTCCATTGATGACGGTTTGAAGCTGTTTGTTCGGTGTCTATTCGGATCGAGGGTTCGACGGGCTTGTTCGAGGCTGAGTTTCCGTGAATGGAGCGCGGATAAAGGAACGTTGATTCGTGTTTGGAATTTTTCAGATTGGCGCGGATGGAATGCGCGGGACCAGTAATTATTTTTATTATCCTTAGCGATGTCTATCCTCTTGTGGGGGGGGAATTAAAGAAGATTTTATCGCATTTCTTTAACAAGATTTCTTTTGTATAATTTCTCAAAATTATTTACAGTAATGAGTGTAATAATATTTTTCCAAAGTTTTATTAAAAAATTTTCTATAAAATCTATCAGCTCGACACGACTCATTTATTAATCTATATAAATCTCTTCGTTCTCAGTGGATATCGAGGCCAATTATCGATCTTTGACTTCGAAACTTCGCTTCACTACGGGGAAGGAGGAGGATCGATGGGTGTCGAATGGTGAGATAGGAGCAAACTATTGCAAATTATCAAAGGGCATCCAGGGCACGTTTCACGCGTTCGTCCCTTCGAAAATTCGTGTTCCCTCTCCTTAGTTAACCCCTTATTGGCGAAAATTTCACATTCTTCCGTCGTGCATCGTATCTCGCCAGAGATTTCAGATTTATCCCGGATCTCGTCGTTCGTAATACGCAGAATTATCGTTCACGGATCAAGGATTTGCATAAAAATGCCTTTCGCGTCTGATCTCGTTTCTTCTAATAACTAACCGATACCACGGCGCTTTATATTATCATTTTAAAAACATTCTTTTCCACGACTTTCTTCCTTCGCGACACTCTTTTTCTCCCGTATTTTCTCTCGTTTATTTTTTATACTTCGATTAATTTTAATAGGAATGGAAAGAATTGATCGGAAAATTTAAGAAAATTGAGCAAGAGTATCGAACTGAGAGTGATTTAATCATATCGATTTCACGATCAGTGTTGATACTTTACGCTTGTTATACCGATGTCAATCGTATTAGCAATTCATATCGTTATCGATACGAACAATTTCTACCCTTATGGGAATAATATTTAAATTTTATATCGTTATAACAAACGGGGAGAAGGAAAGAAAGAGAGAGAGAGTTGGAAGAAAGAATTAAATCTATCGGTGAACAAAGCGGTATCCATGCTTGAAGATATATTCACAATTAATTTTATTTTATTTCTCTTTCCTCGTACGTTAATCCACCAAGCCCCTTAAACCTTTCATCTTCGTTACATCGTTTTTCTTCCTTCCCCATTCTGAATTTCTCGAAGCGAGAAGCGGAAACAAAAGCGTAATAAATACAGGATGAGTCTCTCGAGAATCGGACCAAATCCTTTGATCTAATAAATCCCATAAATATCTTATCATTTCACAGAAAGTGAATACAATAATTATATATACTCTTCTATTAATAAATAAATTCAATAAATAAATACCAGATCCAATATAACGTTGATGTAACATTAATCCTATTCGTTCCAAATTTTCGATCTCTTCTTTCCTTACAATAACATTACAATTAAAAAAGTGAAACATTTGTACTCAATTCTCCTTTGAAACGCAAGAACCAATATTTCTACTTTATCATTATATATACACGTTCTTGCAACCAAAAAAAAAAAAAGAAACAAATATCTGCACTTACTTAATCTTTTCAACTATTAAACTATAATCAGTGTACTCACAGAATATTTAGATATTCCTACGACTAACGAAAAATTATTTACACAAATACACCTTCACATTCTTCACAAAGACTTATCACAACGCTCCATAAAACCGAACGAAACCGATCCATCGTCATCATCATAGGCCATCAACATTTTCACTTATCTCCTCGCTCGTTCACCTCTTCCGTTGGAGAGGAGAATCGTTTCAAAAGGGAGGTTGGAAAAACTTGATTCTGGGCGTAAAAACGACCCTCGCTAAGAGAATACGCGGTTCCAACGCGGAGCATCTTTTCCCCTCCCCCTCCGGCTTTCTTTGACATGTAAATGCCTCCCCCAACTGCATCCCGCAACTGGTGAAATATCGTCCAAAGGGAGGAATCCATCAAACTTTTCCAGAACAGACGTTTCCGCTAGAACACCCGCGATGATGCTTACGCGTCTCTTTCGTATTCTTCGCCCGAGTTCTCTGTATTTTTTCTCCTCCTTTCTTTTCCTCTCTCTTTTTTCTCTTCCTTTCTTTCTTCGGGAAAAGAAAATCCGAACAATGTTGAAACAGGTTGAAATAACCGTAATCCTCGCGCGATGTGGCACGAAGTCGGGATAATTTATAATCGTTCCCTTTTCCCAGTTACGTATTCAGAAGGTTGGAGAAGGCGGTGCTGTAAAATCTTTTCTTCTTTTACCGGAGGATAGTTTCGTTCTGGAATCCCGTGTTCCAGATATATCTCTTTTGGAGCGAGGTTTACGTTTTATCGGGGATGGAAAGGGAGTCGTTGCGGTTATTGGAAGAATTTTATAATAAAGATTCGTTAAAGAGATCAATTGTAGAGGATAGATTACTCAAGTTGTAAGAGAAAGAAAACGCGTCTCCTTCGTCCAAATAGTGAAAAAAAGTTATTTTTTGGAATTAGATCTCTCTAGCGATTCGATCACGGTTTTTCACGAAAACTCGTTCTACGTACGGAAGAGTATTTGGAAAGTTTGGAAGAAGAAGAAGAAACTTCTCTTCGGCGAGGATGAGACGCGTGGAATGCTTTAAACATATTTAAGGATATTTTTCGTCTCGACCGCGGCCAAACTTCGTTTCCCCCACAACTTTTCCCCCCACAGGGAAGAGGCAGCGAATTTTTCTCCCCATCTCTCTTTCGTTTCTACCGCTTTTCTCCCTCTTTTTCCTCCTTCCTTGAGGTTTTTCCGGGACGGTGTCGAGGGTGCAAGAATCGCCGACGCGTGATCGTGATTGAGGGCGCACGTGCGTGTACGTGGTTTCGTGAAAAGTGAAAGTGATACGAATTTATGGCTCAATTTCGAGAACCTCGCTTTAGACGGCTGCTTTGGGATACATGCTTTCATCGATTCTCTCTCTTTCTCCCTTTCTCTTGGAATGGTACTTGAAATAAATTTTACATTATTTCTTTTCCCCCAATTCTTTACCAATTCTTTAAAAATTGAAAATATTCTGTCGACGTGACGTACCATAAGTTTGTTTCCTCATTTTATACAATGTTATCACGTTTGAGTCAGGCTCTACTGTTGTACAAAACTGTTAATATTTATCGAACACCTTTGAATGAATCGAATTCCAATGATCAAAATGCAGAAATTTGATATATTTGATATATTTGAAAGCGGAGAAAATTTTAATTACTCGTAACTTGATAAATAAGTCGAAAAAAATTTTTGCATTACTTTTGTCTAAACTCGACTCTTCGGATATAATAAATAATAAACTATATAATTTACAATGAAATTACAACATTTTTATCGAATCGAATCATTCTTCCCTCTCATTTATTCTCGATAAAGATATCGCTAAATCCTTTGAATGTATGTAATGTATCATAAGTTGTTTCCTCATTTTATACAATGTTATCACGTTTGAGTCAAGCTGTACTGTTGTACAAAACTATTAATATTTATCGAACACCTTTGAATGAATCGAATTCCAATGATCAAAATGCAGAAATTTGATATATTTGAAAGCGAAGCAAATTTTAATTACTCGTAACTTGATAAATAAGTCTCAAGCATATTTTTGTCGAAAAAAACTTTTGCATTAAACTTTTGTCTAAATTCGACTCTTCGGATATAATAAATAATAATTTAATAATTTAATTTACAATGAAATTACAATATTTTTATCGAATCATTCTTCTCATTTTACCCTCGATAAAAATATCGCCAAATCCTTTGAACGTAAATTCCATTAACAATCCTCGAGTATCACCTCTCCTGCTACTCCTCTATTCCCCTTCCATTTTTGCCACAATACCGTGGAGCGCAACGGCGACCGCAGATTACACGAATCTGAGGAGGAACACGAACAAAGGCCGGCTCCCTCTATTAACAACCACGATACGCAACCCCTTCGAATCGTGAGCTGTTTTTAATCGCGTGTAATTTGCATTCGCGAGCAATTTGCGCGACAATTAAGAGGAATCTGCGATCGTGACGGCGTGACACGGTTTCAGAGGCGCGGGTCAGGAGACAATGGGCGTTGCTCTCGTTTACGAGAAGCACCCCATCCAGGGAACAGCCGCGTTTCAGACAAACTTTCGTGTTACCTTCCCTCTCCTCCCCCTTTTCCACCCTTTTTCTCTTCTCTTCTTTTTTTTTTCTTCGGCACAGTTTCTTCAGAACCCCCCGTTCCCTTTTCGAGCGGCCATTTACGTTTCAGAAGCTCCTCCTTGTTTGTTGTTCTCTGCAACTCTTTGTACGAGAGAGTCGATGGTAATTATTTTCCTTTATTTACGTTTCTCTCTCTCGTCTCGGTGTCGCTTTTTGGACGGAACAAGGTGTTGGAAGTATTCTGAGAGCTGGGAGGGGAGTTTGAGAATTATTGGTGAGTTTGAGAATATTTGAAGAGAATAAGGGATGAAAAATTTTCTCCCGAAAATATGAATTCTTGAAACACCGCCATGCAGACGGAATTGTTTCCGTCCACCACGTAATTAAGTTGGCGAAAAATAAACAAGCGAGGGAAGTCGTAGGGGGATTATAATTGCGTAGAAAAAGCCGTGACGCGGGTTTCTCGGGGTAACAAACCGACACATTTTATTTCGTATCCCTGCTGGAACGATGAAATTTTGATTCGTCATTCCTTGATTAATCGGATACGAATTATTTACAAAAATATTTGAAAGAATCCAGAAAACTATTTCCATAAAAAAAACTCTAGGAAACGAGATTAGAAAAATTACTTCGAAATACTTAAATAAAATTAAAACAACCAAACTGATCACGGAAGAAAATATTTCAAAATACCTCTATTTTAAATCTGAAATCAATCAATTCATTTCAATATTCTTGTTTCACCAAGAAACAAGAATATTTCCAAAACCAAAGATCCTTCGTCGAGATCAAAATTATTCAAAAAACCTTCGATCCCTTTCTCGATCTTCGGATTCAAACTTCGGATGCTCAAAAAATTATTAAAAAAAAAGAGATTACTTTCAACCCAAATATTTCCTTTCTCCTTTGGCGCAACGCCAAATCCTAATAACACCCCTAATCCTAAATCGACAACAATTTCAATCGAGCGACAACGATCGTGCTAAATCACGACATTCAACCCCGGCTTGTTCAACCCCCTGTAAATAGGGCAGGTTTATCGGCGGGTAGGGTCACGGGATCACCCTAAGGGCAATCATAAGGTGTTTATATCCCCGTTACACGTGGCGCGTCCAACGAAGGGATGTAATCGCCCCCCGCGTTGGCAGATCCGTTCGGGGCGCCGGGTATTTAGATCCCGCGCACCCTCGTGAAACGGCTATTTATCGTTATTGGGGTTGCAGTTGTACGGATTAGGGCCCTCCCCTTCTATCCCTGTATCTGAATATCTGAGCAGCGACGACAATGGATATCTGTAATCGCGTTTGTCGATTAATGCGAGCGGTAGCTACGAGGGCCAATCCCTCCCCTCCACCCTTGCTTTAATCGTTTCGTTTAGGGGCGGGACACGCGGGCGGATCACGTTGTTGTTCTTGTTGTTGTTGCGTGTATAAATCGATTGGATCGTTGCGTCGAGGATTTCCTCAGGGGTGTGATTTCTTTGTCGTTTGTTTTTAGATTTTAGGCCGCGATAGGAGTTAAGAATGGAGTTTCGAGAATGGTTGTTTGTCCATCGTGGTTTTTGCAGCTGATGGTTTTTCCCTTCTGCGTGTGTTCCCTTTTGTGTTTCTTTTTTCAACAGTTAAGAACGTTTTTAAGAGAGAGTGCTTGTTAATCTTTTATTTTAATATTTAACGTGTTTTAAGTGATTCTTCGTTGGATTTGAACTTATGATTTTTAAGTGTTTTATGATCGCGTGCTTTTTAATTGAAGAATGTTGCCAGACTGGTTAATTAGGATTTTTAATTAATCTGAATTTTTCATTTATTTAACTTCGATACAGATAATTAACTGTTTCATATTCACGATCACGTTAAAATTACACGATGAAATCTCATTAAGACAAGATTGTATTTACATGGGATTATGTAAGATAGGATTTAACGATTGCTTGAACAGATCGATTCGATTCGATTAATTAACATTTTATAATTTTTCTTCCTGATTCTTTCCTCATCAAATGAAATTATACGCGATGTAGGAAAAATTATAATTCGAAGGTGATCATTCGCAGCGGCCGGAAGTGGTCATCCACCTCCGAGGAGAGAAACGATCCCGGGGGCGTTTTACCCGTCCGTGGCCGGACGAGGTCAATCAGAATTTTAAATCGTTGCCGGGCACGGATGTTTGCTCCCGAAAAGCTTTCACCCCGTAAATTATT